>NC_084555.2:31740000-31755000 GCF_033978685.3 Nerophis lumbriciformis
TAGGCCATAGCTCCCATTCCTAGTTTATACATTTTATTTCCTGGGGACACAAATGGTACCGATTGACTAGAATGGCCTATAGGTGCTGCCAAATGTTGCTGTCACCACCATTACAAACCCACACGCACACCTTTCTAGGAGTATGTGGCTCACGTTTAAGGGTTCCCTCATGCTCGTGCTACCTGAAGGATTACATGGCTGCCAATTTCACCCTAGATCTGATGGAAAACACGAGAATGGTAGGCGGAGTGAATATATCAAGCTTGGCTCCTGAGAAAAAGAAAGACAAGCATGCACGGGGAGTAAGACAACCTCTCTCTGAATAACCTTGAATTTCTCCTTGATGCTGAGACGCTAAAATATTGCACATCAGCACAAAAAAATCCCTAATTAAGAGCCAGACTAATCACAGTACATTCATTAGAGTTGATGTGTATTGGCTCAGCATTGGAGGTCATTTTATTCCCAGACCCTTGCCTAACAAGTCCCAGGCCACACTGAAGGGCTCCAAGAGAAAGGCTGACATCACATCAAAGGTCAAAAGCTAAAGAGAGATGTCGCTAGCTGTTGACCTTTCACCTTTACACGTTCAAACTTGCTCGATCTTTTCATGAATTGTCAGTAGGGAGGAATTTCGTCAAGTAGACTAAGTGGAGATTTGTGTTTGAGAAAATAGTTGTCCGGTTGGAAAAAAAAGTCTACTTTCATGATTACTGGTCAATATACAGTGGAAAACCTGATCTGTCCATTTTTTTAATTTGTATCCGGATGGACGGAAGGAACTTTACTTAAAACGTATAATAAAATAAAATGTTCAGTACAAACCAGTCCAAGGGCAGACATAACAGAACGGTCGGCGCATAAGCGTCACTCTGTCAAAAAGGTAGGAAAAATGGTCAACTTGGGGGGAAGAGGAGGAGAAAAAACGCAAGTCCAAAATTATGTATCTAAGAGGGATTTAGTTTGAGACCAGGAAAAAAACTCAACCTAAGCATATATACATTTTACGACATACACTCGAGACTTGCTTCTCGTCGAGGGAGCTTCTACGAAAGAACGAAGCGTGTTTAAGTTTGTAATGCACAACACTGTGGTAGGACACCAATTTGTACTGACTGAAAAACATGGACAATCATATTACAGTATCTGTAAAGTATTAGCCCCCATGTGTTGTTTGTACACAGCTGAGCTAGCCAGACAGCGTATGTACTGTAGTTGTACTAACATGCATGGTGTTCTGCGTGTATCATGATCGATATTAAAGTGACTCACTCGATGGACAGTTGTTTGTCTGGTCCAGCTGGCCGGGGAAGTTTCCTGTTGATTTTGGGTAAGCACGCCATTTACGTCAAATTAGCTTGTCTCCAAGTTCCACATTTATAGTGTCAAATTCGATTTTTAACTCTCTCTCCGAGCTTCTGTCTGCTCCAACGTCTCAATCTTCCTTAGTGCTGGCTTCTAAAGGCAGCAGTATATATAGCTTCAAAAGTATAAGGTTGTAAATCCTCATTTGTCCAAAAATAGTGGTCTTCGTTGTCTGTTACCAAGTCTGCCATGATTACAACACACTCGTGTTTCATTCCGGATGTAGGAACACACATTGTTGCCAGAAGTCAGACATGCACTGTTATGGAAACAGAAATCAATGTGCAAAATATATCAGTGCCAGAAATGATTAAAATTATCAAAATACGGTAAATATTGTACATATTACATATTGTTATGAACGTGTCTGGTACTATATTACATAAAGACTTGCACTGTGTATATAAAATGTTTGATGGAGGGTTTTGAAGTTGTTTTAGAGGGCTTTGAAGGCTACAAAGTGACTCACATTAGCCACATCGTTCAAGCGTTTTTTATCATCTTTAAAATCGTAAAAAAAAAAAAAAAAAAGATGTGTGTTTTTGTCTCTCATAATGAACAATAAGCAACATTCCCAAAAAAGTTCAGTTCCCCTTTAAGAAAGAGGAAAGGGAAAGCGTCCAATTTCGATGAGTGCCATAGAGAAAGAGAAATAAAAATTGAACATAACAGTAAAAATATGTTTTACTGATAAAGCATTTTTATATATATATATATATATATATATATATATATATATATATATATATATATATATATATATATATATATATATATATATATATATATATATATATACATCCATCCATGCATTTTCTACCGCTTATTCCCTTCGGGGTCGCGGGGGGTGCTGGGGCCTATCTCAGCTACAATCGGGCGGAAGGCGAGGTACACCCTGGACAAGTCGCCACCTCATCGCAGGGCCAACACAGATAGACAGACAACATTCACACTCACATTCACACACTAGGGCCAATTTAGTGTTGCCAATCAACCTATCCCCAGGTGCATGTCTTTGGAGGTGGGAGGAAGCCGGAGTATCCGGAGGGAACCCACGCAGTCACGGTATTTTAGATTTAGATTTATATATTTATATATATAGGTATGTATAAATATATATAAAAAAACCCAAACCAGTAAAGTGTAATTCGTAAATAAAAACACAATAAAATGATTTGCAAATCCTTTTCAACTTATATTCAATTGAATAGACTGCAAGGACAAGATATTTAATGTTCTAACTGAGAAACTTAATTGTTTTTGCAAAGAATCAATAACTTAGAATTTAATGGCAGCAACACATTACAAAAATGTTGGCACAGGGGCATTTATACCACGGTGTTACATGGCCTTTTCTTTTAACAACACTCAGCAAACGTTTGAGAACTGAGGAGACCAATTTTTGAAGCTTTTCAGGTGGAATTATTTCCCATTCTTGCTTGATGTATAGATGTATAAGTTGTTCAACAGTCCGGGGTCTCCGTTGTGGTATTTGACGCTTCATAATGCGCCACACATTTTCAATGGGAGACAGGTCTGGACTACAGGCAGGCTATGAAGCCACGCTGTTGTAACACGTGCAGAATGTAACTTGGCATCGTCTTGCTGAAATAAGCAGGGGCGTCCATAAAAAAGACATTGCTTGGATGGCAACATATGTTGCTCCAAAACCTGTATGTACCTTTCAGCATTATTGGTGCCTTCACAGATGTGTAAGTTACCCATGCCTTGGCCACTAATACACCCACATACCATCACAGATGCTGGCTTTTTTTAAATTTGGTTATGGTTATTTTCCACTTTGGTTCGGAGGACACAACGTCCACAGTTTCCAAAAACAATTTGAAATGTGGACTGCTCAGACCACAGAACACTTTTCCACTTTGCATCAGTCCATCTTAGATGAGCTCGGGCCCAGCGAATGGCTTTCGCTTTGCATAGTAGAGTTTTAACTTGCACTTACAGATGTAGCGACAAACTGTAGTTACTGACAGTGGTTTTCTGAAGTGTTCCTGAGCCCATGTGGTGATTTCCTTTACACACTGATGTCGCTTTTTGATGCGGTACCGCCTGAGGGATCGAAGGTTACAGGCAATGATTTCAATCATGGCACCCACCTGTCCCCAAATAGCCTGTTTGCCTGTGGGATGTTCCAAATAAGTGTTTGATGAACTTTCTCAGTCTTTTTCGCCACTTGTGCCAGCTTTTTTTAAACATGTTGCAGGCATCAAATTCCAAATGAGCTAATATTTGCAAAAAATAACAACGTTTACCAGTTCAAACATTGAGTATCTTGTCTTTGCAATGTATACAAACGGATACATTTGGGGTAAAATATTATATAAAGGGCCTTGTCATTCAATAAATAACATTTTAATGTACTTCTTCTCCCCCTGAAAGTGAAGCCCCCAGAGCGCGTGTTCTGCATTTAGGGCGGGATGACACCTGACTGACACAACAACGTTATTATACCGACAGCCTATCACATCAATTTCATTCATATGAAACCATCATCTCGTATGACTTAATGATAACGTTATGTTGACAGCACTTTTCGGCACAGATTTTGTTTGAATCCGAACTTCATTGCTTTACGTTGTCGGAGTTGTAGCGGGCTGTGCATGACCAAAAATCATATGTTGAGAGATGATAATCTACCACATGGTGATGTACAGCGCACATGATGTCCTACGCAAAGTATATTTACATATTATTTACAGTCAGTCATATCATCATCCTTTTGTCACCTAAGAAAAGACAGAGGACTTGACTTTGGTGTCCTCAATGGTAGTTACAGCCATGTGTATACATATGTATATATACACACACACACATATATATATATATATATATCTATATATATATATATATATAGATATATATATATATATATTTATGCGTGTGTGTGTGTGTGTGTGTGTGTGTGTGTGTGTGTGTGTGTGTGTGTGTGTGTGTGTGTGTGTGTGTGTGTGTGTAAAATGGCGTTAGCAGCAAAAAAGGCTTTTACCTTGTTTCTGCTTGTTTGCTGCTCTTGAATATGCATGATGCTCTCTAGTAATGTGCTGCATCATCGATATGGTGTTATTGTGAATTTCCAGCTCCGTTTGACAGTGCAAACATTTCAGTCTGTTGTCTTGTCCTTTTCAGTTTTAAATGACAGCTTCTCTCATTTTCTTTGGGCCCTTTGCTCTCATACCCCTCATCTTTGACACATCTCTTTCAGCACTCCGCTGCCCCTATCACACACACACACACACACACACACACGCGCGCGCGCACACGCACGCATGCATACACCCGCACACACACAAGCCACGGTAGAGGTGGCACCCGCAGAGCGACTTGCAGCAACAATAGGGTGCCACTCTATTCAATCAATTTAAAAGATGAATCGTTGCAGGCCTAGCAATGTTTATTTTTTTTTGGTTTAAATGGTTTAATTAAAAAAAAATTTAACTAAATAAATTTAAAAAAATACAAAAACAAATACAAAAAATAACTAATACATTAAAAAATATATATTTAAAATAACAAAACCAAAAAATTAAGATAAAGATAAATAAATAAATGAATGTAATTTTAAGCCGGTGACATACAGTACAGCCACTTTAAGTTGATTTTGATGTCATTCTCAATGCATCCCTTTGGTGACATAGTGAGCTTGTCGTGTGACCCGGCCAGCCATTGTTACAAGCGAAGATGAGCACAAAACAGACGTCCTCAGAATTCTGCTTCAAAATCTCAAAACATATAAGAATGGACATGCACAACAGTGAAGGCTGCGAGGAGCTAGATTGACATTTATGATTGTGAATCGGTAATAAATAATAAACTCATCTTTAAAGGTGTGTTTTTATGAAATACTTGACTGTAAATTGTTTTAACAGTAACATGACATACAAGCCTGTAACTGAATCTCTTACTAGGTATCTTGATTGCCTGTCAGAAGCATCCATCAAATCATGTAATTCCAGCCTTAAAAAGAACCGCCCACATTGTTTGCAGGAACGCTGAAGACCGACAACAACATCAACAAACAGTCACTCGCCATTAATCTGTTTTACTCCACCAGCTGCCAACCGGCTGGGGATAACGGTTGTAGTATTTTGCATTGAGGATAGAAATACAGTAAGTGCCCGTTATGTTTGCATGTAGGTCAAAGTGGAGTAGCAGTGAAGTTCTCATAATAAAGCTGAAATAAAACCCAAAAAGTACATCATAATCTTTGCACAAACATCAAGTGTAACCGTACTGCAATGTTACAAGCAGAGAGGAACATTAGGAGGACACATGAGGCTCCTAACTACTGCGACTTCATATAAAAAACACACTTTTCTATATTGTTAAATCGGTTCTGCACACACACCCTCAGTGCCCCCTCCAGAGTTGGAGTCACGGTGCCCTCCAGCGTGCCTCACCCTCTCCACCGTTAATTACCACTAATCGTCCCCACTCATTTCCCCCCCCCCCCCCCCGTCTTGCCATAATGGAATCATTCATCTTTATTGCTTAATGAGTAGACACTGCAGTCACCGGCCAATGTCAACCCCGACTAGCATGGAAAAGACAAAAAAAAAGAAAAACACTTGAACACAACAGCAAAGAAAGTAAAAGGAAGGAACAATAGAACATGTGACTGTGCAGCAGCAGTCTTAGCATGACTCTGCTTTTTGGAATATGCCCAAAAGGAGAAAGGATGAGAGATGACGACAAGCTGTAGCAGTCTGTGAGTCCAATGCAAACCACAGGGAAATTTAAGCGAGGCCTAGTTAAAAAATACGTTAGACGAGTACAAACCGTCAGTCCCTCAAAACAATAGCAGAAGTACACTTACTTACACACCAGTACACAATAAAACTGATTTCCATAATGCAACAAAAGCCTCATTTTGCTGTGTATGCATAACATTATTCATACAATAACGAAACCTAGGAACATAAGGTAGAGGATGTGAGAGTTTCAGTATTAGTATTTCACTCAAATACCATAAAAAAATCGAACCAATGCACCAAAATCTGTAATTAGTAATACTAGGCATGGGCCGGTATGATATTTTAACAGTATAACCTTATGCAAAACTATAACAGTAGAGATGTCCGATAATATCGGCCTGCCCAAAAAACCTCCCTCCCCCATTATACTCATTCACACTCATTCACACAAAAGGGTTGTTTCTTTCTGTTATTAATATTCTGGTTCCTACATTATATATCAATATATATCAATACAGTGTGCAAGGGATACAGTCCGTAAGCACACATGATTGTGCGTGCTGCTGGTCCACTAATAGTACTAACCTTTAACAGTTAATTTTACTAAATTTCATTAATTACTAGTTTCTATGTAACTGTTCTTATATTGTTTTACTTTCTTTTTTATTCAAGAAAATGTTTTTAATTTATTTATCTTATTTTATTTTATTAATTAAAAAAAAAAAGTACTTTATCTTCACCATACCTAGTTGTCCAAATTAGGCATAATAATGTGGTAATTCCACGACTGAATATATCGGTTGATATCGGTATCGGTTGATATCGGTATCGGTAATTAAAGAGTTGGACAATATCGGAATATTGGATATCGGCAAAAAGCCATTATCGGACATCCCTATATAACAGTATTATGACATAATTTATTGTTTCAATTTTTTTATTTCCAACATGCATACAAAGTTACATTGGAATAGTCTCCTGTTCACAATTTTACAATTCAACATGTCCAAAAAAGAAGTAAGAAGAAGCAGAGAGTATTATAATTACAGCTGTAAAGTGTGTGTTATTTTGAAATGTCTACATTGAAAAGAAGAGAGAATATCTTTTTGGCTAAACTGTAATTTTTTAAACAATATAATGGAACAAGACGAAAGTTGAGCATATATATATTCAAAAACATTACAAAAAAAACAGATTTTTTTTTTAAATGATAAAGTATGGTTCTTGAGGTTGTCTATTGATGCTAATCCTGTAACTCAAGTGAAAAAACGTAACTCAAGTGAAAAAACATTAATATTTTCTTTGTTAAAGTGGACCTTTGATGATTTTAATCTATAGTTAAAGTGTTTGAATGTTTTTTAGAGCACTTTATAGGCAGAATAGAGCGACTCTTATTGACTCTATTGTTAGCACATATAATTGTGTATGTTTATTTATGAAATAGAATGCTTAAAAAAGAAAGACTTATGTGCGCTTATCACGCATAAGGATTGTTCATATTAGGCAACATTTTTTTAAAAAGTGCAAATTTCCTTTTAAGAATACATTTTTAAAAAGACGCTTTCCAGCCCATCTACACGCTTACCCGCTGTGCGTATACATCAACAGTCAAGAGGAGGTTTTGTAACCTATAACCTGTTTTATTATATTTTAAAATCAAACATTATATTGCAAGAATTGGTTTGGATTGAGAACCGAGTCTGAATTTAATTGTCACCCTAAGAATCAAAATAGTACCTAAAGACAAAAATAATGAAACACTAAAAACATAATGATACTTTATATTTAAGAATGTATAGTAAATACATGCAGTAATGTAAATTAAATTTAACTAAAGATAAGCACAAATCCCCCCCTAAGGTGTAGTATTATTAAAGTAAAAATATGTTCAGGTGAACTCTGGAGGTCCTCCCTCTAGTCTCATGCAGGGAGCTCACACAAGCAGCCATGTGCTCCTGCAGTGCAGCACTGATCAGCCCAGCACAGTCAGCTTTGTAAATGGGACAGTTGTCTATGGATTATGGTAATGTGGTATTCCACACTCCCCTCTGGCATGAGTCTGACATTACAGTAACCTTTGCATGTTTAGCCAACATGAACTATGGACGTTCATTCAGGAGTGAGACACACACACACACACACACACACACACACACACACACACACACACACACGCACACACACACACACACACACGTGTGCATGCACTTGGAGACAAACAAAGGCTGTGTTGCACAGTACAATATGTACAACATATACACTCATCCAAGATAGTATCAAAATTCTTTGGTGGAATTAATATAAAAAGGCAATAGGACAGTTACACTCCAGAACAAAGTTTAGTTGAGTTGTCAATATCTCATCCGGTTGCAGTTAAAGGAGTGTCTGGAATGTGGATCGTATCAGGGTGTATAATGCAGAGAAAGGAAAAGATCAGTTGAACTTGAACAACTATTTAGCAAATAACTTAAAGGCCTACTGAAATGTGATTTTCTTATTTAAACGGGGATAGCAGGTCCATTCTATGTGTTATACTTGATCATTTCGCGATATTGCCATATTTTTGCTGAAAGGATTTAGTAGAGAACATCGACGATAAAGTTCGCAACTTTTGGTCGCTGATAAAAAAGCCTTGCCTGTACCGGAAGTAGCAGACGAGTAGCGTGACGTCACAGGTTGTGGAGCTCCTCACATCCGCACATTGTTTACAATCATGGCCACCAGCAGCGAGAGCGATTCGGACCGAGAAAGCGACGATTTCCCCATTAATTTGAGCGAGGATGAAAGATTCGTGGATGAGGAAAGTGAGAATGAAGGACTAGAGGGCAGTGGGAGCGATTCAGATAGGGAAGATGCTGTGAGAGGCGGGTGGGACCTGATATTCAGCTGGGAATGACTAAAACAGTAAATAAACACAAGACATATATATACTCTATTAGCCACAACACAACCAGGCTTATATTTAATATGCCACAAATTAATCCTGCATAACAAACACCTCTCTCCTTCCGTCCATATAACCCGCCAATACAACTCAAACACCTGCACAACACACTCAATCCCACAGCCCAAAGTACCGTTCACCTCCCCAAAGTTCATACAGCACATATATTTCCCCAAAGTCCCCAAAGTTACGTACGTGACATGCACATAGCGGCACGCACGTACGGGCAAGCGATGAAATGTTTGGAAGCGTACTCACGATACTGTGTCTGCGTATCCAACTCAAAGTCCTCCTGGTAAGAGTCTCTGTTGTCCCAATTCTCCACAGGCCAATGGTAAAGATTGACTGTCATCTTTCGGGAATGTAAACAATGAAACACCGGCCGTGTTTGTGTTGATGCAGTCGGCCGCAATACACCGCTTCCCACCTGCAGCTTTCTTCTTTGCTGTCTCCATTGTTCATTGAACAAATTGCAAAAGATTCACCAACACAGATGTCCAGAATACTGTGGAGTTTTGCGATGAAAACAGAGACTTAATAGCTGGCCACCATGCTGTCTCAAAATGTCCGCTACAATCCGCAACGTCACGCGCTGACGTCATCATACCGAGACGTTTTCAGCAGGATATGTCGCGCAAAATTTTAAATTGCACTTTAGTAAGCTAACCCGGCCATATTGGCATGTGTTGCAATGTTAAGATTTCATCATTGATATATAAACTATCAGACTGCGTGGTCGGCAGAGGTGGGTAGAGTAGCCAGAAATAGTACTCAAGTAAGAGTACTGTTACTTTAGAGATTTATTACTCAAGTAAAAGTAAGGAGTAGTCACCCAAATATTTACTTGAGTAAAAGTAAAAAGTATGTTGTAAAAAAACTACTCAAGTACTGAGTAACTGATGAGTAACATACACACACATATCATATATATATATATATATATATATATATATATATATATATATATATATATACATACATTGATATATACAGTATATCATTTATATTTATTTTTTTTGCCGTTTTTGTTTACATGTTAATAGTGTTTTAATGAATATACATGCATGTTTAACACATATAGATTCCTTTCTTTCATGAAGACAAGAATATAAGTTGGTGTATTACCTGATTCTGATGACTTGCATTGATTGGAATCAGACAGTAGTGATGACAAACGTCCACGTTTTCAAATGGAGGAGAAAAAAAGTTCCTCCTTTCTGTCTAATACCATATGAAAGTGGTTGGTTTTTGGCATCTTATATGTCCAGCTTCCATATTCGTTTTTATACACTTTACAAGAAATACATTGGCGGCAAACTCCGTAGCTTGCTAGCTTGTTTGCGCAGGCTTTCGGAGACTCTTATTTTGAAAACGCAGGCGCAAATCGCGCGATGGAGCGGCACTTTTATTGTGAAGACAGGAACTGTGCAGTCAGTCTTTAGGCTTTTGACGGGGTGTACGGTTGAAATAAAAAATGGTCTTTTTTCCTTCACACTTTTGATTGATTGATTGGAACTTGTATTAGTAGATTGCACAGTACAGTACATATTCCGTACAATTGACCACTAAATGGTAACACCCCAATAAGTTTTTCAACTTGTTTAAGTCAGGTCATGTGACCCCTGGCTCTGTTTGATTGGTCTAACGTCACCAGTGACTGCATCTGATTGGTGGAACGGAGTGAACGTCACCAGTGACTGTATTTGTTGAAACGCATGCACTATGAAGGTCTGTCTGACAGACCAAAACAAACAAAGCGTGCATTAACAGATCGATAAAAATTAGTAGCGAGTAGCGAGCTGAATGTAGATAAAAGTAGCGGAGTAAAAGTAGCGTTTCTTCTCTATAAATATACTCAAGTAAAAGTAAAAGTATGTTGCATTAAAACTACTCTTAGAAGTACAATTTATCCCAAAAGTTACTCAAGTAGATGTAACGGAGTAAATGTAGCGCGTTACTACCCACCTCTGGTGGTCGGTAGTAGTGGGTTTCAGTAGGCCTTTAATCTGAGTGTGTGTTTTTAAATTGGCATGAGTGCACGTGGTGTGTCGACGGTGTGCATGTGTAGAGATAGAGGTATGAGGTACAAAGTTCCCTCCAACAATGCTCCAATAGATGATCTGAATGAATTTGCATGCAGCCAGGATTGACCACTGGCTTTGTGTTGTGAGATGCACTGCTCTCTCACTTCACACACACAACTCACCACGTGGCAAAGAAAACACACACAAGGCTGAGAGAACTGTGCAACATGAGAGTCTATATTTGCCTGATGAGACAAGGGACACAGACAAAACAAAGGAACAACCTAAAGGAGCAGACAAGATATCCAAAAAGTGAAGTCGTCAGTCCTGTGATCTTATGTTCTATTTTTGTCTCACTGTGCCTGAAAAAAAAACAGACAGCCATGCTGGTGCTGTTTCTTTTTATTGAGCATACAATCCCAACATGCCAGCACTGATTAAAATCACCTTAAACCAAACAGCAGCACGTGTGTCTACAACACCCCGTGTAGTGTCGGGAAACAGATGCTTTCATGTGCTAAGTGAGGTAAGAATAAGGACAAAACACACACACACACACACACACACACACGCACACACACGCACACACACACACACACACATAAATATATATGTGTGTATATATATATATATATATATATATATATATATATATATTTACATACATACATACCTACATACATACATACATACATATATATACCACAAAAGGGAATAAGCCGTAGAAAATGTACATATATATATATATATATATATGTCTTAATAAGGTTATCCAAAAAATAGTGCTCGATACCGTAGTAGAGCGCAATATATGTATGTGTGGGAAAAAAATCACAAGACTATTTCATCTCTACAGGCCTGTTTCATGAGGGGGGGTACCCTCAATCATCAGGAGATTTTAATGGGAGCATTCGCATACCATGGTTTATATAGGGCACAGAGTGGGTGGGTACAGGCTGGCCTAGGGGCGTGGTGATTGGCTCATGTGTTACCTAGGAGGTGTTTCCGTCTATGGCGGCATGTTGTTACAATTTCGCTGCGCTTGTTGAGGGATGACAGGTCTGGACGGTAAATAATAAACAGTTTCTCTTTCAAGCATAGGTTGCATCTTTTATTACCACTATTGTAGGGTGTGCTGGATGCAAGAATTTGCCATGTTATTGAATATTCAACATTATTGTCTTTGAGGTCCCAAATGTGTTTGCTGAGTTCTGTGGTATTTCGCAGGTTTTTGTTCCTGAAAGAAGCCTTGTGATTGTTCCATCTGGTTTTGAATTCTCCCTCGGTTAATCCTACATATGTGTCGGATGTGTTAATGTCCTTGCGTATTACCTTAGATTGGTAGACAACTGATGTTTGTAAGCACCCCCCGTTGAGAGGGCAATCAGGTTTCTTTCGACAGTTACATCCTTTGTTGGTATTGGAGTCGCTCTGTCTGGGGGCCGACGGCTCATTTGCAATTGTTTTGTTGTGGTTTGAGATGATTTGTCGTATATTGTTCATGCAGCTGTAGCTCAATTTAATGTTGTTCTTGTTGAATACTTTTCTTAGGGTGTTGTCTTTGGGAAAGTGTTTGTCAATCAGATTGAGGAATTTGTGTCCAATGTTCGTTGAGACGTTTTTGCTGTATGGGGGGTTGTACCAGATTATGTCGTTTCGTTTTCTGTTCTTTTTTGGCTGGTTTCCTGGCGTGGGTTCATAGGTGAGGGTGAAATTGTATCCGCTTTCATCAAGGGCTCTTTGGTACGGGGGGGTTGCTTGGTCAAATTCAGCTTTGCTAGATGACAGCATCGATAGCCTTTTATTGATTCCGGTAGGTATTCTTTTCGTGGTGGTGGGTGGGTGGTTGCTGTCATGGTGCACGTATTGGAGTGTTGTGTTGGGTTTCGTGAATGGTTGGTAGCTGTTATTTCTCAGGTTGAAAGTGACGTCAAGGAAGTTGACGGTTTGCTTGCTGGCTTCAATCGTGATCCGTAGGCCGTTCTCTTTGAAAATTTGGCATATGCGCTTCTTGGTATTCTCGCTGCTCCTTGGCGAGGCGCGACACACTGCCAGTCCGTCATCACGGTAAATACCAAGGTTCAGATTGAGGCTAGCGAGCTGGGAGAGGAGGAAACTCCCAACGAGTTCACACGTTTCTGCTCCGTCAAAACTTCCCATAGTGACGTCAAATGTTGCATTGTTCTTTTTTTGCCATGGTGTACTGTTGTGTATGAGAATGGAGTTTTTTGCGTGGATGATGATGTTTCTTTCGTTGCCTGTGATTGAGTCGTAGTCTGAGGCGAAGTCTAGTGCTTGAGTCAGTAGGTCTTGCGTGATGGAAGGGTAAAATTCCTCGATATCAAAGGAGATAAAGTTGTGCTGTTGTTTGTCTTGGATGTTGTTGAACCATTTGATTACTGCTGCTGTATTTCTCCATTGGTTGAGTGGTGTTTTGTCCTTGATTTTTGTGTTGACTCTGTCCAGGATTATTTTGCTGATTTTTCCTATTTCAGATTTAGTTGGGTTTATTAGTCGGCATGTTGGGTTATTTGCGAAGTTGGGTTTGTGGTCCTTCAATGTGATGAAGGCTTCCTTGTTGGCTGTGGCGTCCACCCTGTCCTCAATGTCCAGTTCAGCCACGATCCTTTTATTTTCCAGTTGGATGTTCTGTAAAGTGTTGGGTTGCGCTTTTTTGTATGATTTGGTGATGCTTCTGTCCAGTAAGGTGTGGTGTTCTGGTGTGTCCATTCTGTAGAAGTTTGTGGTTTTATCGGCAGCTATGATGAGGTTGTTTACTTTCTTGATGCGCTCCTTGTCATTTTTCAGCTTGGTGAGGAGTGGGTTGCGGATTGGCTTGAATTTGACTGATTGTATCATTTTGAGCATGTCGTTCTCAAAATCCTTTAGTTCCTCAACTGTGGGTGGGTTCTTGGTAGATTTGAATCCGTAAGTTTCCTTTTGCATTCCTTTTGTTTCAGGGTGGAGGAAAAAATGTGCTTTCCACCGCATCCTTCTTAGGAAGTGTTCCGTCTTTTCTATGAGCCTTAGCTTGTAGTCATTCTGCGCGGGTATGGGAATGTTCTTCGTGGAGTAGTCGATGTTGAATTTTTCCATTTCTGATCGTCGTACAGTGCTCAACAAATGTCAATTTGGAGCGGAGTATATGTCTTAATAAGGTTATCCAAAAAATAGTGCTCGATACCGTAGTAGAGCGCAATATATGTATGTGTGGGAAAAAAATCACAAGACTATTTCATCTCTACAGGCCTGTTTCATGAGGGGGGGTACCCTCAATCATCAGGAGATTTTAATGGGAGCATTCGCATACCATGGTTTATATAGGGCACAGAGTGGGTGGGTACAGGCTGGCCTAGGGGCGTGGTGATTGGCTCATGTGTTACCTAGGAGGTGTTTCCGTCTATGGCGGCATGTTGTTACAATTTCGCTGCGCTTGTTGAGGGATGACAGGTCTGGACGGTAAATAATAAACAGTTTCTCTTTCAAGCATAGGTTGCATCTTTTATTACCACTATTGTAACCCAACTAAATCTGAAATAGGAAAAATCAGCAAAATAATCCTGGACAGAGTCAACACAAAAATCAAGGACAAAACACCACTCAACCAATGGAGAAATACAGCAGCAGTAATCAAATGGTTCAACAACATCCAAGACAAACAACAGCACAACTTTATCTCCTTTGATATCGAGGAATTTTACCCTTCCATCACGCAAGACCTACTGACTCAAGCACTAGACTTCGCCTCAGACTACGACTCAATCACAGGCAACGAAAGAAACATCATCATCCACGCAAAAAACTCCATTCTCATCCACAACAGTACACCATGGCAAAAAAAGAACAATGCAACATTTGACGTCACTATGGGAAGTTTTGACGGAGCAGAAACGTGTGAACTCGTTGGGAGTTTCCTCCTCTCCCAGCTCGCTAGCCTCAATCTGAACCTTGGTGT
>NC_084555.2:32437500-32490000 GCF_033978685.3 Nerophis lumbriciformis
GATGATGAAATTATAATGCAGAAAAAATAATGACACTGTGTTGGGGGCCCTGTAAAGATTCTTTTCATGGGGCCCAAAATCCCTAGCGGCGCCCCTGGATGGATGGATGTATGGATGGAATATTTCACCATCATTCATCATTTCTTTTTATTCCTTTCATGAAAATGCATATATACAAGCCACGTACAGTTGACACTTTCATTGTTTCTTGTTTCTTATACATTTCCATGATCAGAAAGGAGCAGATGGAAGAATACTATTCTTATATTTATCTGCCCCCTTTTTAACACCAATGATTTTAGATGACTTTATAACTGTTCCCTCCACCAACACACGAACTCCAACATACTTTTTTAATTTTCGTTTAAGCATTTTCACAATGACACGTCCAATCAAAATCAAAAATCAGTTTGATATAATTCCAGTTGTCTCTTTTTGTAACTCTTTTTAAATTCAAAGATATTCTTGCAACTTTTTAAGTCTTTCTTTAGAGAATATTTGATTTAATTGGAGCCTTAAATAGGTAAATAATTCATAACAACATGGATTTTAATTCATTTTAATTTTCTGGGCAATTAAAGTTTAAAAAAAAAAAAAACCAGCCTGCGTGGCAGCTTTGTGTAATCAGAGTCAACAATGCAACTTTTTCCCCATTACATTTCACCTGTTTGCTCTTTTATTTTACTTTTTTATGGGTTTTTTGTAATAGTATTATTAGAGTGTCCCGCTGGCTGTTAGATAATTAGTTGCGGGCCGCAAAGGGCCCCCATGCCACACTTTGGACACTTATTGTCTAAGCTTTTAAAACAAATATATATTCCCTAGTCAAAGAATACCAAGATGTTGACTATATTTGGGATCAATTGATTTGTTATTGGACACCATGCAGTCATTTGTAGTTTTGGAAGGCTTTTTTTTTTTTTAATAGACGGGTTAGTCCCTTTTTGCTAACTTAGACACGCCCTATTTTGCAAACGGGCACCCTCAGTGTGACCTGTATGGCTGTTGACCAAGTATGCCTTGCAGTCACTTGTATTGCAAGTGGGTACCTGCTTTAGAGTATTTGACATTCAAATCAAACAATCAAGCCATGGCATAGATATTTATAGAACAATCTTGCCTTCCTCCAAACTTGCTCCAAACGAGCCGTTACCTCAGTTACGTCAGCGGGTATCTCCATATATTGCTGTCAATAAGTTCCTTATTTTTCTCTCTCCATTTGTTGTGGGGCAGACTGGCTCATACATGCACATGCATGCTAAAATTCTCCACTGTTGCCATTTCTAGAAGGAAATGGTGCATAGTTCTAACTAAAATGTGTCACTGGACTCGATATGGAAGCGCTAAAAACTACAACATGGCTAATGGGGTGGAGACGCAGTCAAAGGGTGCTTGGCCTGTAGGAGAGCTTTGGCAAGTAAATAAGACTGCCCTCAAAAGGGCACAAAACAACATTTTACTGCCCTAATCACAAGGAAACCATGACCAGGAAGTAAAGCTGTTTTTTGAAAATGCCAACATAGTACACCACTTATCACTCTTCTTGCAGTATCCTGTTAGAGCAAGAAGCACAGTCTATTTTTGGCCAAAGATATTTATGGTAAAAAAAGAAGCAATGTATATAACATTTGGAATACAAATTTGCAAGGATAAATTAGCAAATAAACACTTTTGAGCACTCTGATTCAGTATTTGAGGAAGTTTTAACAGTCTGTTATCAACCCCTATCTTTATGTGTCTATAAACTGATATAATTTCCTCATCATTATTAATTCACAAATGATGTGCTGTTAACATACAGTAGACCTTCTTAAACGTTTCTACAAGTGACTCCTTTGATCGGGTTTACTATTTCTCTGAAGGTGTGAACTTTGTGAAGAAGCTGGCCAATGCAGCGCTTGCATGAATTAAATATGTGTTTAAATAATTTAGTCGGCAGTGCAAAGGTCTGTTGGTAAAAGCTTCCAGGCGGAAGACTCCAGACCAACAGAATAACCTTCCCATGAGGCGTTGCAATATTCATTAGAAAATTCATTACAAGTGACAGTGCACATGGACAGGCTGTGCCTAACTTTATATGACGTAACTAGCCCTGCATTTCGGTAAATCTACACTGATATAGACCGTTTACTTGGAACAATATACAGGAATGTTCCATACATAGTAAGTGTGCAAAAAGTGTGCACATTAGAAAACATATACAAAATTAATTAAAACATATCAATAAAATAAAACAAGAAAATACACAGAGTTAAATGCCCACCATGGAAAAAGGCCCTGTCACTCCAAGTCTTAAGTTTTGTGTTAGGCAAGTTGGAACTGGCCCTCGAACCTCAATCTGCAAGGTGGTGCGTACATTTGGATCAAGTCCATGATGTTGGAGCCTGCAGTCTATTCAAGTTTTAAACACAAACAATAACATTTTAAAATACATCCTAAAACAAACAAGAAGCCAAAGCAGGGATGCGAAAATTGGGGTGATGTTCTCCCTTTTTTTTTTTGTTTGCTGTTAAATGTAAGGCTGTCTTCAGTTCAGTCAAAATCCGTGGCATAGTTTTTTTTTAAGAGAGAACTAAACCGATTGTGATGATAGTAGTGTATAATGACTGGTCACTAGGTGTCAGTAGACTGTAAGGTGATTATTTCCAAAACTTATATAAAAATAAATAGTCTTTTGTTAAACAAAAAAAAAACAGATGTCGTAAAAAAAAAAAAAAACTGAGATTGTAAAACAGAGATCTCATTTGCAACTAAGCTAAGTCACTCTGATAAACAAATAAACAAGGTAGCTATTGTGTTGTTTACTGAGGTCTGAGGGTCTGGCGCCGATAAAACAAAACAAAAAACATCAAACTTGACTAAATAGAGAAGGTAAAAAAAAGATGTAACACAATTTCTGTATATGATCCTGTGAAAGGATTATTACCATTTCCAGTGGAGCACTACACCTCTGGGGCCAGGCAACTTCTGGTAAGTTGCACCGGTGGGATTCAGTCAGCCAGAGGCATGCGGTGGCACGGACGAGCCCTGTCCTCCATGTAGAGGCATCTTACCAACACAGTTAGCAAAAGAGTCTTGTGTGCATATAAATAGTTTTTATATAATAAGAGATGCGGGAGGCCAAAATACACGGCCAGCTGTTTTTAAACATGTGACGTCACACCAGGAAGCAGCAACCGGACGCAGCAACCGGAAGCAGCGATCACTTCCTAGTGACAGCCAAGATTGTAAGCGGATAAGAATTATCTCTTACTCTCTAAAAACTATTTGTCTTCACACAAGAGTCTTTTAGTAATGATGAAGGTAATTGATCCATCCTCCTAACACACTTTCTGTGCACTCAGCAGGTACTTAACTCTGTCTCCCTCCCACGGAGGGAGGAGAGATATTTAATATCAGACGATACGACTGTGAGGTTGATAATCCAATCAGACTCCTTCGAACGGAATCGTCGACTCCACGACCATTTGAAGACAGCCCTAGTCCAGGCACAACAAAATAAAAGTGCGCATGACACGTTCAACTTCATCAAGAGATCAAAAAGTTTTGATCTTTGTCATAAACCGAAAAACTTGATTTGTTTTTCCAACTTAAAGTCATTGTTTATAATGACACTAAGTCTGGTGGCTGTGGTACCTATGATGATGCAAACTCTTAAGGAACCAATGTTATTATAATTACAGTTGTTTAGCTTGTTGAGGAAATGAGCACATACACTATTTTTGGTGGCTAATCCCAGTTGGTAATCCATGTTCTAGATCCAGATGTCCAGATGGGATTCTTACTGTGCCATGTGTACGTTGGTAAAACCTCACTCTCTGACACCTTAAAAGCTTGCGCTACAGTCATCAAGTTTAGCTTGATGACTGTAGCGCGCTCGTCTCTTATTCAGTAGGACCCAGACTTGCGTCTTGGGCGGAATGGAAGCAGATGCAAGACCAAACAGGTTACACTTACAACTGGCATGGTACCCTCAAGTAGGTAATGCTTTTGTAACTTTGGTGCATTTAGCTCTAAAAAGGTACATACACACATGCTATGTGGTGGTTCCATTACTCGTAGTTAAATGGTACATCATGTTCTAGCCTACGCTTTGGCAATGCTGTCATCCTATCTGCATCACCAAGCCCTGTTCCCACTGTGCTGTGTTGCTAATGTGGGTGATGAGACATCTGTTGCCATGGTTTCCCCATGAGGAAAATCCCATACAAATAAAGACGGAGTTGCTGACATAATTGGATTGTTCCCAATGTTACAGGAGTACAGTTGGTGTGGATATTGTTTCAGCTGTGTTGTTATCAATTCCGGTGCATATCAAACATAACCAGTAATAAGGTCAGACCGCCAAATAAATTCCACTTTCAAGCTCTATTGCACTGAATTACGAAGAGTCATTTTTAATGTTTTTGGTTTCCTGATTTGTCTTAATGGATAGTGGACGGACAAAACATTAGAAACATCTCGTACAAAAAAGCTCTGTAGAACTACCTGTTGCAAATTACAACGACAACAATAAACATAGAGTAAATTCAATACCTCCTGGGCCAATAAAAAATGTAACATGAGGATAATTTTAAAGGCAAATATTTTGTATTGGGTCTTGTTAGACCTTGCAGGTACTGTATGTCTTATTGCCATGAAGTTATCACCTGATTCTCCATCATTGCGCAAGAGACTAAGATAGTGTATGATCATGTCATATATCACTGTAAAGCCCGGCTACTAATTGATTTATGTGTTTTGCAGCACATTTAATGGATCTGACCAGAATATTGGAACACAGCTGAGACTGCAGTTAGTTTTCCATGAAGCAATCATCCTTGGCGTACTTTCTCTCCTCTTTAAAGTTAGTGTAAAATTATGATAGATACAAGGTCACCACCTCACTGGGTACCTTCACTGCTCATGGAGTCAAGGTAGTCTGAGGGGTAGGGGTGTGTGTGTGTGTGTGTGTGTGTGTGTGTGTGTGTGTGTGTGTGTGTGTGTGTGTGTGTGTGTGTGTGTGTGTGTGTGTGTGTGTGTGTGTGCCTCCCACCTACCTCACAGTCAAAGAGCAGGTGCAGTTGCTCGTCTATCCACTCCTCGATATTCAGCCTCCTTTGCAGATCCTTGCGATTGTACTTGACGGTCAGCTTGCCCAGCTTTCGGTGTCCTGGCTCCGCCACTTTGTCCGAGGTCTGGAACATCACACTGGACTGGGTGTTTGCCTCTGATGCCATGGCTGCCACGGCCTCAGGACAATCGTGGAAACGCACTGAGCTCTCTTTCTCTCTCTCACACACAGGCAGGCAGATAAATGCACTGGCTCAAGCACAGTCTATCTGAGTGTATGCATTGCCTGTTCTATTGCTGAATGTCTCTGTACTGTGTAATACTGACTCTCCCACTGCCTTCTCTCTCTCTCTTTCTCTCTCTCTCTCTCTCGCTCTATCTGTGGAAAGCTCTCCTTCTCGCCTCCTTTTGCAATGCCCGCTGCCTGCACTATGGAGGGTGGTAATGAGATACGCCTCTGTGTGTGTGTGTGTGTGTGTGTGTGTGTGTGTGTGTGTGTGTGTGTGTGTGTGTGTGTACAAAGCCTGCCTCTTACAGTATATTATAGGGTGTGTGTAATAGCAAGTGGGAGAGCATAGGTCAGTCCCAGCCATAAAATACCGGAGAGACAGTCTAATCAAAAGAGGGCAACAACCTCAAGTGTCAGAAACTATTTTAACACTGGCGTGACATCACAAAAATATGTATTATTTCCTCTTAAAGTTTGACATTTAAGTCACAACATTTGTCTGCAGGTAAGTTAAAGTGGTATATGGGGATGTTGTACCGGGGCCCCAAGCACAGAAGAAAACGTCTTTATTGTCATACACAGTGGTGCTGTTTTACTAAGATCCTAATACCATGGGCTAAACAGCATGCGCAATCTTTAAAATGGGGTGTACTATTAAATGGCGTGCTGCGAGCGATTTACTAAGGTCCTTTTATTGATTGATTGAGACTTTTATTAGTAGGTTGCACAGTGAAGTACATATTCCGTACAATTGACCACTAAATGGTAACACCCGAATAAGTTTTTCAACTTGTTTAAGTCGGGGTCCACTTAAATTGATTCATGATACAGATATATACTATCATATATACTATCATCATAATACAGTCATCACACAAGATAATCATCAGGGTGTATACATTGAATTATTGGGGTTGGGTTTGGTTGTTATCATCAGTCATCAACAATTGAGAACAGAGAAAGGGATATTGAAACAGTGTAGGTCTGACTTGGTAGGATATGTACAGCAAGTAGTGGACATAGAGAGAGAGAGAGAGAGAGATCAGAAGGCATAAGAAAAATATCTGCATTTGATTGTTTACATTTGATTATTAACAACAATCCGGGGAGGGTGTTAGTTTAGGGTCGAAGTTTCCTGGAGGTGTACTTTTATTGCGGTTATGAAGGAGGATAGAGATGCCCTTTCTTTTATACCTGTTGGGAGCACATTCCACATTGATGTGGGCCTTTCTGTGTGGGGTTTGCATGTTCTCCCAAGTCCCTGTGATTGCTTGGGTTTCCTCCTTGGGGGCGGTATAGCTCGGTTGGTACAGTGCTGTGCCAGCAACTTGAGGGTTCCAGGTTTGATCTCAGCTTCTACCATCCTGATCGCTGCCGTTGTGTCCTTGGGGAAGACACTTTACCCACCTGCTCCCAGTGCCACCCACATTGGTTTAAATGTAACTTAGATATTGGGTTTCACTATGTAAAACGCTTTTAGTTACTAGAGAAAAGCACTATATAATATAATTCACTTCACTCTGGATACTCTGGCTTCCTCCCACCGCCAAAGACATGTGTTACACCCCTGTAGAGGGGGGGATATTGAACAGAAACACGGACACGATGTTCACTCATTCAGGTCCAGTCTGTAATGCAATTTTCCAAAAACATACACTTTTAAACAATACTTTTTAAACATTGCACCTTTTTAAACATTATTCTTTTTTAAGCATTACATTTCAGTATTCAAAACATGAAAGAAGTAGAAAAATAAAGCATTGTGCTGGAACTTTAATCTGTACAAATATGTAATATTTTTATCATATTTTTATCAATAGCTAATCAGATCAGAACTGACACTCCTTTAGTGTAAACACAAATAGAAATGCATAATTATCATCACCAAATATAACTAGTAAAGCATTGACTTTTAACTTTTAACATTTTCCTCTACAAAATAACAACAGCAGAGCAAAATCTTTCATCTCAAAATCTACTCTCATGAAAAACGACTACACAACATAAAAAAAAGACATCTCTGCATCAAACTAATCTCAACACACACGCGCACATGCACGCACACGCAGGCAGCTTTAATGCATGTAGGTAAGTACCTTACAGACAGAGAGCAAAAAATACATTTCAAAGTGTTGAATAACCACATTTCTTTACCTGTAGAGGGGGGGATATTGAACAGAAACAAGGACACGATGTTCACTCATTCAGGTCCAGTCTGTAATGGACGAATGAAAGAACGTGTCTCCCTCTAATGGGTAAGCCAGGCAAAAGTAGTTGAAACCCGATCAGTGACTAAAACAACAAATAAGCATTTTTAAAACGCAGGTACTAAAGAAAAACAACATAAAGTCATAAAGTATTTTCCAAACAAACATTAGAATGTTTTTAACACAGATTACTATTTTTTTGCATTTGTCTTTTTAGACTCTTCTGCACCAGGCAACAGTAATAGATGGCAGATCACCTTATCACAGTTTATTTTCCTTCATACCCTTTATTAAACTTTGTAAAGTAATTAGTTATGATGTTCTTTCTCCCTTTTTTTCTTACTTTTACCAGATACTATAATGAATTAAAGCTTTGTTTTTCTTCCTTCCTGTTTACTGTCTGCATGTTCACATTTACAGCAATTTTATAACTACTACACATGCACCTGCAGATAGGTTGATTGGCAACACTAAATTGGCCCTAGTGTGTGAATGTGAGTGTTGGCCCTGTGATAAGGTGGCCTTCTGCCCGAGTGCAGCTGACCCCGAAAGGGACAAGCGGTAGAAAATGGATGGATGGATATTCGGGGAGGCCCTGCAATGAGGTGGCGACTTGTCCAGGGTGAAGCTTGGATAGGCTGTAGCCACCGACCTTGGGACAGACAAGCGGTAGAAAATGGATGGATGGTTGAATGGATATACGGGACATCACCACGGAGACATTCTCATTTACCTTCTTGTTATTATGCTCCCACCCATGCACTAACCCTTTTGGGGCCTTTTAGAAGCAGTTCTGCAGTCCATCTACATTGAAACCACTATTTTTTTTTACCGCCAAAGGTGCGCTTATTGGAGAGAGGCTGCACTTACTACGCTCAAGATGAAAAAAAATGCAGACTTAAATACATTGTGTATGGAGGCCCAAAATGCTGTGCTACGCCCCTGTTTGTCTGCACATGCATCTATCCACTTTTTCAGCGTTACAATTAACAGAAAAATAAAAGATTATAAATGATAAAATTAACTAGAAATCTAATTTAGGAAATCACTCCATATTCTCTACTGCCCGGTAGTGTTACCATATCTAGAATAGAATAGAACACTGTTTTGCTATCAACCATGAGAGCATGAATAAATTATAGGTGGCTACTCTGTTAGGTCTGAGTTATTGTGTAGAAATATGGGTAAATATTAACAAAAGTATGCTTCATTCACTAACCTTATTACTGTTAGAATAATACATAATGTTAGATATAGAGAGCACTTTATTTATTAAATCAAAAATATTGGAATTCAATGATTTGGTGCTTTTGCAAACACCCAAGATTATGCCCAAAGCAAACTATAACCTGCTAACCAAGCATGTACAACAATTCTTCTCAATAAAAGAGGAAAAATCTGACCTAAAACTTTTGTATGCACGTACAACACTTAATACATTTTGTATATCCATCCATCCATTTTCTACCGCTTGTTCCTGTTGGTGGTCACTGGGGGGCTGGAGCCTATCCCAGCTGCACTTGACCGGAAGGCGGGGTTCATCCTTGACAAGTCGCTAGCCCATGAAAGGGCTAACACAGATGAACAAACAACTATTCTCACTCACATTAAAGGGCCAATTTAGTGTTGCCAATCAGCCTATCCCCAGGTGCATGTCTCGGAGTGGGAAGAAGCTGCTGTCGTCGGAGAGAACCCACGCAGTCACATGAAGAACACGCACACTTCGAGCCTGGGAATCAAACCCAGCACCTTCTAGCTGTGAGTCACAAGCGTTAACCAACTTTACACCATGCTGCCCCTTTTCTATATTAGTATGTGGAATTAAATTGTAGAATAAAGTAGGCAACAAAGTTTAAGAAACTGTTCAAACTCAAAGGATTTACAAAGTACAAAGAAGATGAATCCTGAGGTATGATTAAATAAGCTCAGTTTCTTCCTACTCCTTTTTGGATATGTTGTAATGAGAAAATGGAAAAATGTGAAATGTGTGGGGGCAGTATAGCTCGGTTGGTAGAGTGGCCGTGCCAGCAACTTGAGGGTTCCAGGTTCGATCCCCGCTTCCGCCATCCTAGTCATTGCCGTCGTGTCCTTGGGCAAGACACTTTACCCACCTGCTACCCACACTGGTTTTAAATGTAACATAGATATTGGGTTTCACTATGTAAAAGCGCTTTGAGTCACTACAGAAAAGCGCTATATAAATATAATTCACAATTCACACAAATATGTGATGTTTCATTTTGTAACTGTATAAAAATAAACTTAACGTTTAATAAACTTAAACAACAACAGGTGAGCTGGAGCCTATCCCAACTGATTTCAGGTGAGAGGCAGGGTGTACCCTAGACAGGTCACCAGTCAACCATAGGACACATATAGACATTTATTCACACCTTTGGATTCAGTAAAGTGTCCAACGAACCACAAAAGCATACGCCCCACACAAAAAGCTGTGTTGCCTGTGCTATTGTTTTTTTTCCCTGACAAATACACCAGATGGTGTCGTTGTACTCCAAAGTTTGACCCCATAAGTCAGAGTGACTTGAACATTCTCACACAGCTTAATGGGCTCTGCAAAACACCCATTTTAACTTTAGGAGGTTGAACCGAATCGGCACAAAATTTGGTACACCTTTTTAGAGGATGGAAAAGCTCGATATCGGTTGTAAAAACATGGCTACCATCAAACGATCAAATTTGTACAATATTTACATGGAGTGTCCAACAATAACACAATATTAACAATGTAAAAATACCAACCATTCAACAACAACACAATAGATATTTGTGAGCATAGAAGAGATGCGCGGTTTGCGGGCACAACCGCGGAGTCCACGGATTATCCGCGGATCGGGCGGATGAAATTAAAAAAAATTAGATTTTATCCGCGGGTCGGGTCGGGTCGGGTCGGGTCGGGCGGTTGAAATTAAAAAAAAAAAAGATTTTAAATAGATTCAGGCGGGTGGCAGTTAAACCAATTCGGAAATATATATACATAGTTAAATGTTGTTACCCACATACGAAAAACGAGCAGGCACCTGCAGCATATGCCACAACAGAAGAAGAAAAAAAAAAGAGATGGACACTTTTACGGAGCGGAGAAGGGACGCCTCGCCGGGGTCCGGGACCGAGGCCCCTTCCCCCGAGAGGGCCCCACCGGGAGCCGTAGCTGAGGCGATCCGCGAGAAGGGCCCGACGCACGTCCAGGGTCACCACCGCGCCCACCGCACCGACACCCCGCCTCGTCCGCCTTCGCCGCGGCCGGCGTCACGCGCAGCAGGTAAGCAGCTTACCTGCCCGCCACCCCCGTGGCCGGGGGCTCATAACAGGGGTCACTCCGCGCGCTCCGCCCGCGCAGCTTACCTGCCCGCCACCCCTGTTGCCGGGGGCACGTAACAGGGGTCACTCCGCGCGCAGTGCGCTCACGAAAGGGGTGGGGCTCACCCTGGTTGTTATAGACAGCAGGACGGTGGCCATGGAAGTCGGAACCCGCTAAGGAGTGTGTAACAACCCATCTGCCGAATCAACTAGCCCTGAAAATGGATGGTGCTGGAGCGTCGGGCGCATACCCGGCCGTCGCCGGCAGCGAGACGCGCTTGGAGGTGCGCTCAGCGCGGCTCCCATATGATTGCGCACTGGTGTGCGTCTGGGTCGTGACAGCGTGGCACGCGAATGTCTGTGCTGCATTGGATCAGTCTCCTTTCTTTAACAGGCAAAAGCTTTATAACCTCACTAATGCCTTGCATCATCTATATTAGATATATAACAACGGGCGGGTGCGGGCGGGTGCAGTTCTGATCAAATGTTACATCGGGTGGATGGCGGATGGTTGACGACTTTCTGATGCGGTTGCGGATGAAATAATTGCCTATCCGCGCATCTCTAGAGCATAGACATAGACTTAAGGTGAAAAATATCTATCTTGTCATGCTAGTATCAATTCAATCCTTGTAGGACCCTGATGCTGTCGATAATTTCATCGTTCTGCTTACCCCAGTACTAAGTTACACTTGTTTAGCATGCAGTGAAATGCTCCTGAGATTGAATACGACACATTTGTGTAAAATACTCATAAGGGAGAAACATAAATCAAACTTGCATGCTGTGCCTCTCTGGAATGCAGCTTTGATAGCTGTCATCACACTGTTTACTAGTTTTACTGTATCCATCCATCCATCCATTTTCTACCGCTTATTCCCTTCGGAGTCGCGGGGGGCGCTGGAGCCTATCTCAGCTACAATCGGGCGGAAGGCGGGGTACAGCCTGGACAAGTCGCCACCTCATCGCAGGGCCAACACAGATAGACAGACAACATTCACACTCACATTCACACACTAGGGACCATTTAGTGTTGCCAATCAACCTATCCCCAGGTGCATGTCTTTGGAGGTGGGAGGAAGCCGAAGTACCCGGAGGGAACCCACGCAGTCACGGGGAGAACATGCAAACTCCACACAGAAAGATCCCGAGGCTGGGATTGAACTCACGACTACTCAGGACCTTCGTATTGTGAGGCAGACGCACTAACCCCTCTTCCACCGTGCTGCCCTAGTTTTACTGTATCAAAAATGTAAAAAAAAAATCTAATAACATTACAATAAGTAACTAATTAAAGTTTATACATTTGTAGTGATGCCATCCTTACCTAAAACATTCGTATGCACCAAGGCATACTTGGATAGGCCCAAGTTTTCACCGATCCTATCACAGCATGATTAATATGTATATGTTGGTTCTGAGGGTGTCACGGCGCATGCGCAATCCCGCATGTCATCTGCTGCAAGCGCTGGGACATGCCCCTGCTCGCTATTCCCGCATCGCAGCCACGCGCCTGCACGGCTGCAGTCAGTCACCAACCAACGTACCTGGGTCTGATGAGGGCAGAAGGAATAAAGACCAGCGGACCCAAAGATCCAGTGCCGGAACGTAGTTCACTCTCCCTCATCCTGTCTCTGGCTTCCCTCCGTGTACTTGCTCTCTCTGTGCTTTCCCTGTGCCCGTGTCTTATGTCCTCTGTGGTCACCGCAGTGTTCCCTCTGTTTCCCGTGATCAAGCTGTGTGCCTCGACTTCCCACCGGATTCTGGGCTGCCTCCCTCGATCCTCGACCCCCACCTGGACACGGACTGCCTTCTCGCCTTACCCCTTTGGTCTGACGAAGGATTCATCCAACACGCACATTCAACAAACTCTGGTAACATTTACATTGCTAATTCTACACATTGTCTTGCACCATACACTTAGAGTAGCATACACACACCCAACTATTCATCAGTATCAATAAACCTATTGAACTGATCCCTGCCGTTGTGAGGGATCAGAGGGCTATTAATGAGCCATGGCGACATGTACACTACACTCACTGGTGCACTTGAATTATTGAGAACCTCGAGCAGCTCACCTTTCCTAGTACACAAATTAATTAATCTGACATTATGTTACATAGAATTGTACTGTTAAAGATCAGAGACATATCAGGTCCTCAGTTTACCAGACTGTGAATAAAAACAGAATAAACATAGCCAGTGTGGTCTTTTTCAAAAGGCATTTGGACAGATAAAATGTTCACCTTTATGTTCTCGTTTATTTAAAAATATACTGAACGGACATAAATCTCAATATTAATCTCTGACGTCAGAGTTGTTGCAGCAACTTCCGGTTTCTCCCTCAGTGGTTTCGTAGGAAGTCATGACTCATATTCTGACTCACTTAAGAATCCACGCCAAATGGTTCCTAGATTGAGTTGAAATAATGATTCATTGATTAGTACAACAATAACTTAGATATGAGACAATTACATATTTTAAACAACGTTCTTTAAAATACGCTTACGCTTTTGATATAAATGGGCTTTTACTGCCACCTTTTGGTTTGAGGCGAGAAGTGCACGTGTCACATGCCATTGAAAATACATTTTGATGTGATCGCTATCAATATGTTGCATCATGATGCTTTAATAATATGTTTAATGATACATTTTTTTAAATACTGGTCATTTTTCTATATGTATTGTATATGCATGTATATTTAATTCAGCTCAATTCAACGGTCAATGTACAAACCCCGTTTCCATATGAGTTGGGAAATTGTGTTAGATGTAAATATAAACGGAATACAATGATTTGCAAATCAGTTTCAACCCATATTCAGTTGAATATGCTACAAAGACAACATATTTGATGTTCAAACTGATAAACTTTTTTTTTTTTGCAAATAATCATCAACTTTAGAGTTTGATGCCAGCAACACGTGACAAAGAAGTTGGGAAAGGTGGCAATAAATACTGATAAAGTTGAGGAATGCTCATCAAACACTTATTTGGAACATCCCACAGGTGAACAGGCAAATTGGGAACAGGTGGGTGCCATGATTGGGTATAAAAGTAGATTCCATGAAATGCTCAGTCATTCACAAACAAGGATGGGGCGAGGGTCACCACTTTGTCAACAAATGCGTGAGCAAATTGTTGAACAGTTTAAGAAAAACCTTTCTCTACCAGCTATTGCAAGGAATTTAGGGATTTCACCATCTACGGTCCGTAATATCATCAAAGGGTTCAGAGAATCTGGAGAAATCACTGCACGTAAGCAGCTAAGCCCGTGACCTTTGATCCCTCAGGCTGTACTGCATCAACAAGCGACATCAGTGTGTAAAAGATATCACCACATGGGCTCAGGAACACTTCAGAAACCCACTGTCAGTAACTACAGTTGGTCGCTACATCTGTAAGTGCGAGTTAAAACTCTCCTATATGCAAGGCGAAAACCGTTTATCAACAACACCCAGAAACGCCGTCGGCTTCGCTGGGCCTGAGCTCATCTAAGATGGACTGATACAAAGTGGAAAAGTGTTCTGTGGTCTGACGAGTCCACATTTCAAATTGTTTTTGGAAACTGTGGACGTCGTGTCCTCCGGACCAAAGACGAAAAGAACCATCCGGATTGTTATAGGCGCAAAGTTGAAAAGCCAGCATCTGTGATGGTATGGGGGTGTATTAGTGCCCAAGGCATGGGCAACTTACACATCTGTGAAGGCGCCATTAATGCTGAAAGGTACATACAGGTTTTGGAGCTACATATGTTGCCATCCAAGCAACGTTACCATGGACGCCCCTGCTTATTTCAGCAAGACAATGCCAAGCCACGTGTTACATCAACGTGGCTTCATAGTAAAAGAGTGCGGGTACTAGACTGGCCTGCCTGTAGTCCAGACCTGTCTCCCATTGAAAATGTGTGGCGCAATATGAAGCCTAAAATACCACAACGGAGACCCCCGGACTGTTGAACAACTTAAGCTGTACATCAAGCAAGAATGGGAAAGAATTCCACCTGAGAAGCTTAAAAAATGTGTCTCCCCAGTTCCCAAACGTTTACTGAGTGTTGTTAAAAGGAAAGGCCATGTAACACAGTGGTGAACATGCCCTTTCCCAACTACTTTGGCATGTGTTGCAGCCATGAAATTCTAAGTTAGTTATTATTTCCAAAAAAAAATAAAGTTTATGAGTTTGAACATCAAATATCTTGTCTTTGTAGTGCTTTCAATTGAATATGGGTTGAAAAGGATTTGCAAATCATTGTATTCCGTTTATATTTACATCTAACACAATTTCCCAACTCAAATGGAAACGGGGTTTGTATAACAGATTTGAGACATAAAGAGTTATATTAAATAAATAAATAAATAAGTTTAATGGATAAATAGGTGTATACCGTAATAAAAAAAACTGTATTTACTGTAATGTATTTAATAATGTATTACATTACATTACTTATTAAACATTTTAATGATGTTTCACTGCTTTTTTCAGGAATTCCCAATGGAATACGTTTTTAAAAAAAGTTTAAATTAAAAAAAATATTAAAATAGATCAATTAATTAAGAATTAAAAAATGAATCTTTTTCAGTCAAGCATATTCATGAAATATAACCAGCTACATGATAGTTAAATACAATTAAAACATTTTCAAAGGGTTCATGTTTTGGGGGGGGGGATGAAGGACAATTGGGCCACTTAATACAATTTGTACATTAAAGTAATACAATGTAGGGCAATTAATATATGCTCCACCGTGGTACGCGGGTCAATCTAGTCACCAAGTGGTATGCCAAAGAATAACTTCATTAAAGTTTTTTCCGATATTCAAACTATTCAAAATGTGTGTAATGGTACATTGGCCAAAAATATGGAATATACTTGTTAAATAAAAACTCTGCCTAGTTTTAATGAATACTTAGGCCTATTATGCAGCTGTATTTTGATGTTGGTCATTATGGTTGTACTTGGAGAGCCAAATGTTTTCTGAGGTGGTACTAGATGAAAAAATATCACTGTCTTCGCTTTATGTTATGGGTAACAAAGGAAATTATAGTGTAATATCGAATCTAACCCCCTTGAAATATTTGATTAATTATTATCATTATTCTTTACTAATAATATTATTATTCGGCTTACTAATATTTGTATTATTCTGGGATCGGCTCCAGCACTCCCCGCGACCCCGAAAGCGGTAGAAAATGGATGGATTCTGCCAACCAAAACTTGAAAACTTACCATATCTTGCAAAAAGACCATACACTGTAAGCCATTTTCTTTTTCAAGTCCCATTTTTGAGGAGATTTGGGCCAGGTCCATTTTTTCCAGTTTGTTTTTGTGTGTAATGTATCAATCCGGGATATGTTTATTTTGTCTTTTTGTTTGTTTGTTTGTTTGTTTTTGTCGTGGGCCAATAGAAAAACATGCTGCCGCCTGCAAATGCCCCAAGACTGCACTTTGGACACCCCTGTGTAAAGTATTCATAACAAATCTTGTTTTTTTTTAATTGAAATATATTTAGAGTACATACTTGTTCGTATACGCAATATAAGGTTACAAAATCAAAAGGATTAAAATGATTATGTTTAATGTTGATATTTAGTTTTACAAGCAACAAATCATATTTTTCAAGTATTCCGTGTATTGGAAATCCATATTTTAAAATTAGTTATTTTATTATGCAATCGTTTTTTTTGCTTAAGACATTTTAAAGTCAATTTTATCACCCATTCACGGGGTAAGAACATTTCACCGATTCGGATCCGGCCCATTAAAATGTACAGTATTTTATCCCGTTTTGTTGGAAAAATACAATGTTTTTTCGGTCAATACAAAATGGTGAATGTAAATATGTCCTGAGCATTGAGTGTTATATTGAGTGACTGTGGGACGACAAGTTGTTGTTAGAAACAGGCAGGTAGCCGCCATTAAAAGAAAGAAGGCAAAAAAGAAAGCGAAGAAATGAAGGTAAAAAGAGAAGGAGGAAGGGAGTGGCAAATGTTAGCTTCCTGTCTTCCGCAGGTGAGCGAGTGAGTCATTGCTGGTGTCGTCACACTCCACAGCTCTTTGTCGCGATCAAACTTCTCTTCTGAGTCCTTCACTCTTCAAAGTCGGAACAATTAGGACGATTCAAGAGCGACTTTGTTTCCCTTTTTGCTTTATAAATGAGAAAGTAAAGCCACATCTGTGTTCACCTACGCGGACTGGACTCTCCGGAAGACATTTTTTCCTAGCTAATTATTGACCTTATCTTTCCTTACAGGCGTCGATCTGATTTTAAACCTTTCGAGAGGACTTTTAGTGGCCATTTAATTATGGCTCCACTACCGCCGTGGTTGCTGCTGCTGCTAGTTGGATTTTTGGGGTGCGTCTCCAGCCAGGAGATCGGTGAGAAGTGTTTGGGGGAATTTAAAAAAGGTCGGGAAGATTTTGTTCTGGATGCCGATGAGTCTGTAAACGACGGGGCCACTTTCATTTCGTCCCCCAAACTGGAGCGCGCGAAGGACTGTGTGGTGGCCTGCTGCAAGGAGCCCAAGTGCAATGTGGCCTTTATGCAAGGAGATGCTAAGGAGGGCTCCATCAACTCATGCTTTCTCTTCGACTGCCTCTACAAGAAGAAATATGCATGTCGCTTCGTCAGGAAGAAGGGCTACTTCAACTTCATCCAGGACTCAGTCTATGAAAGCTACCTGGAGGTGGATCTCCCACCAAGTAAGAAATATGCTGTGTTCATCTTATGAATATACTTTGTTATTGCACCTTTTCAAGCTATTGCCATTTTGTGAGGAACTGAAGTATGACATTATATGTGTGACATATATCATCCATCCATCCATCCATTTACTACCGCTTGTCCCTGACATATATCATTCAACATCAATATGAAGCTCATCCATCCATCTTCTTCCGCTTATCCGAGGTCGGGTCGCGGGGGCAGCAGCCTAAGCAGGGAAGCCCAGACTTCCCTCTCGCCAGCCACTTCGTCCAGCTCTTCAAGCGTTCCCAGGCCAGCCGGGAGTCTTCCCAACATGTCCTCGGTCTTCCCCGTGGCCTCCTACTGGTCGGACGTGCCCTAAACACCTCCTTAGGGGGGTGGCATCCTGACCAGATGCCCGAACCACCTCATCTGGCTCCTCTCGATGTGGAGGAGCAGCGGCTTTACTTTGAGCTCCTCCCTGATGGCAGAGCTTCTCACCCTATCTCCAAGGGAGAGCCCCGCCACCCGACGGAGGAAACTCATTTCGGCCGCTTGTATCCGTGATCTTGTCCTTTCGGTCATAACCCAAATCTCATGACCATAGGCAATATGAAGCCAGTGCTCCTTATTTTATTGATTTTACATTCGTCTTCATTAGGGCCTTTTAACTGGCGGCCTGGGATTGACACCATACCAGACCCAAAGTGTAGTTCAAAACTTGGCAGGCAAAAATATTTGCAGCAAATTCCTAAAAACACAAAAGTGCTCTTGTTGTATAGAGGATCTTGGACCACTGAAAACACATTGGCAGATCGTTGCATTGACATTTTAACCTTGCTAGCAAACAAAACACTGGGGTCCAAACTTGTGATTTACACAACTGAGGCTCTCCTTAAGGCACCCCTTTAAGGCCCATTCTACACTAAGCCTGCTAAGGTTATCCAGGGTAAATCAGACCTAACCTTATCCTTGTCCACACACACGCACACACACAATGGTCGTTTTTGACCCTCTCACCCCCTCCGTCAGGCGGCGTAACGCGACCTAATAAGTCACCTCCAGTGTTGCTTTGTGGGCAAGTTCTTAAATTTAACTTATCTGAACAATATCCAGTGTTGCGTACATGGCGGACAATAAATGCTTTGCCAGTCCAAAAGCATTCGACGTTTTCCGTAGTCTTCACTTGGCGGCCAGGTAATACAAAGCACACACTATGTTTTTTATCACATCCACGGTAGCTCACATTCTCGTTGACTCTCCTTCGACAAATAGACAAAGTTTTTCGGTAAGTAGAATCACAGCTGAGCTGGACATTGAAAAGTTCTCTTGCCGTCTGAGAAGTGTTGTGACCGAAATAGCTGCAATCGCTTTCTCTTAAGGTAATTCATGTGTAATTTGCACAAGCGTCTGTACATGTAGAAGAATGAGAAACACGAGCATGTCTGGATGACTCGCCTCCATATTTCCAGTGGTTAGGTCCGAGTTACGAAACCACTTTATTATGAAGCTGGCTGTGGCGCGTTCTTTCTGGCGTCACTTCCTCTCCGAACTCAGTTTGGAAACGATCAATGAGTCCATACAAAGCTAAGTGCCGGAGATTCAAGAAATACACGGCGCACTTACCCGTGTAAACATTTGTCCGAGGAGGGGGACCTTAAACGATGGTTTAGTGTGGCTGAAACGCGGCTTAGGCTAAATAATTATCGTTTAAGGGGTTATCCGGCTTAGTGTAGACATAGCCTAAGTCCTCTCGTTTTTGGAAGTTACAATTGTTTTTCCTAATGTGATTTACAGGGAATCTGGAAAGTATTCACACCTCTTCACTTTTTCCACATTTTGTTATGTTACAGCCTTATTACAAAATGCATTAATTTTTGTCCTCAAAAGTCTACAGACGATACACCATAATGACAATGTGAAATTTATTTTTTGTAAATTTTGGTACGGTATTTCAAAATAAAAAAAAATAAAAATTATATGTACATAAGTATTCAGAGCCTTTGCTCAATACTTTGTTGATGCACCTTTATCAGCAATTACAGCCTCAAGTCTTTTTGAATATGATACCATAAGCTTGGCACACTTATCTTTGGGCAGTTTCACCCATTTCTCTTTGCAGCACCTCTCAAGCTCCATCAGGTTAGATGGAAAACATTGGTTTTCACCCAGGATTTCGCTGTACATTGCTGCATCCATCTTAGTCTAGTCAGGGAGGTGACCAAAGTCACTCTGTCAGAAATACAGTATACCTCTGTGGAGAGAGGAGAACCTTCCAAAATGACTACCATCTCTGCAGCAATCCACCGACCTGGCCTGTTTGGTGTGGTGGCCAGACCGAAGCGATTTCTTGGTAAAAAGTTAGCCAAAATGCACCTCAAACCTCAACATTCTATGGTCTGATGAGACAAAGATTGAACTGAAGCATGGTGGTGACAGCATCATGCTGTGGGGGTGTTTTTAAGCAGCAGGAACTTGGACACTAGTCAAGATAGAGAGAAAGATGAATGCAGCAATGTACAGAGACATCCTGGATGAAAACCAACGCTTCCCATCCAACCTGATGCTTGTGGCATTGTATTCAAAAAGACTTGAGGCTGTAATATCTGTCAAAGGTGCATCAAGAAAATATTTTTAGTCCTTTAAACATTGTCATTGTGTCTGATATATCTAATAGAATATACCTGTAACGCTAGCTAAATCAAATGTCTACTCTAGAGAATGCTGGTTCTCCTGAATATACAATTGTGAAGGGAGAAATTAGGCTCACCGGTCTTTAGCTTTCTGGAAATGTGGCCTCCAAAACAATTTTGTCTAGTAAACTTGGTGGAAGGCAGTATTGACAACGCAGTGAATATTTCCTAAATGTTTTAAACCACACATTGGTTTCTTTGGAGTCATACTACTGTAAGCTAGCAAAACTTCAAAATGTTTGGAAAAGGGCTTACAAAACCCACTGGCCGGACTGGTAAAATCATGGCATAATAACTTTAAAATAAAGACAACTTCAGATTATTTTCTTTGTCTCACTTTGGCCAAAAATAGTAAGTACATTCTGAAAATGTACATACTATGAATAATCCTCTTGGCAAAACACACGTAAATTGAAAACTCTGAGGAAAAAATTGGTGCAGTTTCAAAAACAACATGAAGAACACCATGAACTAAGACTTTGTCTCAGTGTTTTGACAAAGCCATTAAACTTTAAGCACTTCCTGTTTAGCATTCTAACGTTGAAAGTTTATTAAAAATGTTTGGAAAAGCAACCGATTGTTTCCACAAACCGCCGCATAGGTGAAATCCGCATACTGCCACAACACATTCATTTATTATCATTCAAATATTACAATTATAATTAAACATGGTGTCAGTTATCAAAACGACACCATAGCTTTGTGATGTAGCTTTTGTGAACAGAGCCTGCCGGGACTTAAGACCTCGTTTAATTTCTTCCACCTTCTGTAGCCTTTGTTCCTTGTCCATAATCTTGTCTTTGTCATAGTGCCTTCTTAGATTATATTCTTTCATTACAGCCACACTTTCCCCACACAAAAGACACACATTTGCCTTTTACCTATGTGAACATGTACTCTGCCTCCCACCTGGCTTGAAACTCCCTGTTCTCACCGCCCTCCTTCCGTTTAGCCATTATTGGGGAAGGGGGTTGCTGAAAGTTGACATCTGCCCTGAATGCTGATGAATAATGGAGCCGAGGCCCACTTGCGGCGCTGCAGTGAGTTCGCGGGCTACCGCTGCATTGTGAAGAATGGAGTATTGGTGCGTGCAAAACAGCAGCAGACGGATGTGGCCTGCGGGCCGGTTCTAATACTAATCAAATATTATCCCGGGGGCAATAGTTAATTCATTCAAGGGCCGGATCTGGCCTTGACTTTGACACCTAAGCGCTAGCCTGTCTATGAGTTTATCAAAGTGCGATTATCAATCTTGGTTTTACGATCATTTTAATTTAAAGGGGACATATTATGCAAAACCAACTTTTCGTACCTATTTGTAACTTTTTTTGTTTTTTTAGAATCTGCATAAGTCCCGAAAATGTGAAATTAAACCGGGGAGGCCTGGTGGATAAATTTGCATTAAAAATGGTCTCCCTTCATAGTTCCTCAAAATGAGCCTTTTGAAATGTTCACCATTTGTAAGGGACAAGCGGTAGAAAATGGATGGATGGGTGATGTCAGCGTGTATCTCCACATATAGTAGAGATATACCAGAAGATCTTTGCGCAAGTCCGCCATTGTAGTCCATCGCTGTTATCAATATTATCCTTATTTTTCTTTATTCTCTTGTTGTGTGGCAGACTGGCTCTAATACAAAGTAGCGTATAATTGTAATTTATATCGGTCAGTAGACACCATTTGGAAGCTCTATAAACTACAAAATGGCTGACAGGGAGAAGACGCAGTCGAGGTGGAGGCACATAAATAAAACCGCCCACAAAACAGCGCAACCTAAAGAAATGATCAGAAAGTGTCTTGAGGACGGTCTGTAAAACATAATCTATGCAAAATGTTGATAAAAAAATCACCATTATACGTTATGTACACCACAAGAAAATGTTTTACATGTCGGGAAAAAATCATAATATGACCCCTTTTAAAATAGTAATACTAATTGTGGGGGAATTTATTGCGGTTTATCATTACTATTATTTATCTTTACATCACAAACTACTGAATGAGAGACAAAATTAGTTTGGGGCATTTCTACTACTCTCCTTAACACTCAAAATAGAACTGTGACCTCTGTTCTGCTTACAAATCTCATCAGTGGACAGACCGCTATAGATCCACTGTGTTAACTATGATTATATAATGTAGGTTTTTTTCTTAAACATTCCAGCTGGGGATGGCTTTCAATGACTGCTAATAGTGTGTCATCTTTCTGGGGGGTGGATGGATCGCCAGACAGACAGTCTCAGATAGACTTTATTAATCCTGTGAGGAAGATCCAGGATAAAGATGAAAACAATCATTAAGCACCTCAATTTAGTATTGTTTATTTTCACCTCATCCCTTTCCATTGTGTTCCACTCGCCTGTTTGCGCTAAGGATATGTGAGTCCACATAACTTGGGCAGAAACCTTAACTTAGGCTTGTTCACACACGCCAAACCCCTATGGGCCCTGGTGTCGTGTTGAGTTTCTCATCTACCACAACGTCACTTGGCTTGTGGTGTATATTATGTGCTTGTAAGAGGATTCGCCTCTCAAATAACTGCAGCTGTAGTGTTTGTGTCACATTAACTGTTACCATGATGTCTCCCTCCAGAGGAAGCCGATCGTCCACCTGTGGCCAACGGAGGCCAAGACCGAGTGGTCCAACCTCAGGACAGCGTGACCCTGAGCGGCTTGGAGAGCAAAGATGACGAGAAAATTGCCTCATTTCTCTGGAAAATGCTCAATGAGTATCCTTACGCCATAATTGAGGTACGTCCACGTAAAGCCTGAATTGATCTAAGCATAAGACATTATTTGTTTCTCTTTAGAATGTCTCAAAAACAAGTTGTGATCTAGAGATTTATGGAGGCAAAATGTTTTGGAACCAACTCTCTCTCCCACAATCACTAGTTAATGCAGCCTTCAAGGTTAGGAAAGTTGACGATCAGAGGACTTATGATGCAAATTTTAAGATATTGAATCAATGTAGCAGCATCAAACAACTTTTCCAGCAGGTGAGAAATGTGATACAATTTTTATTGTAATCCACCACTTATTAATTTACTAGGGATGTAACGGTACTGTAAATACAGCGGTATCGTGTCAAAATTCTCACAATAATGTCGTAACTTGTGACGGTATCAAATGACAACTTGGGCAGTGTAGTTTTTTTCGATTTTCTGTCAAATTGTGATTTGCGATTTTTAGATTTTATTAATTTAAATGCACTAAATTGCTTGAATGATGAGTGAAGGATGTCATGTTACTGTTAGACTGTCCATCAGTATATTTTTTTCTCAAGTTGCCACACGATAAAACAATATAGAAAAATCTACTTTCATAAATATTTGGGTTTACGTATATAATGCCCATGTTTGCTTACATCGTCCTTGGCTGCGTGTCGTAGCCTCATCGTCGTCCACGCATTTTGAAATAAGGCCATGTCCACACGAACACGGATACTTACTAAATGCAAATGCGTGTGGACAAGAAGCGTTTAGGCCTCTTGTCCACACACAAATGCATACTTTTGTCCCTAAAAACACAACACTTTTGCAAAAGCTGGCCAAAGTGTCGAGTTCCAAAACACTTCGCTCAGCGTATGCATGGACACGGCACAAACGGAGGCTTGTACTCCTCTAATGACGTCATGGTTGTTCGCTGTCATTTCCAAACCTCAACAACACTGCATTACTGGCTTCAATCACACTGTAAAATGACTTACTGTACGTTTGAACGTAAACATGCTTCTATTTTCATTCTACATTGACAAAAAAGACTCATCAAAATGGGCTTTGCGACTGTCCCACCAGTCACATTGACAGTCAGCTGTTTTGGATACGATTTCTGTCGGACCTTCACCTGATGGGACAACTTTGACAAGCAACAGATCATGAAGTTAATTTATATGTGTTTGTTCCATTTGTGTAGATGGAGCAGTAGCGACCGTGCACGCTCACGATAAAAAAAAAAAGATGTATCCTTCCTCCTTGTTAATGTTAAAGATAATGTACACTTCATTGCACATGTAACTCTATATTGATCATTAAATGCCACAAGAGTTTTGCAGCAACTTTAAGCACTTAAAAATGCTAAAAGAGTTCCTTGGCTCGTTAGTGCGTGCTGATTTTAGAAATAATGTACACTTCGCTGCACGTTTTAATTTTCCTGAGGGAACTCTCCTGAAGGAATCAATAAAGTACTATCTCTCTATCTATGTACGGTAGTATATATCACCATGTTGCTGGGTAGACATGTTATAATTTTGGGTTTCAGCAGCACAGGTGTGCATGCGTGCTCTAAAAAACGATTTATTAAGTTCCCAAGAATCTGTGTAAGTGCAGGCTGGTTTTAAAGATAATGTACCGTATTTTTCGGACTATAAGTCACAGTTTTTTTCATAGTTTGGCCGGGGGTGCGACTTATACTCAGGAGCGATTTATGTGTAAAATTATTAACACATTACCGTAAAATATCAAATAATATTATTTAGCTCATTCACGTAAGAGACTAGACGTATAAGATTTCATGGGATTTAGCGATTAGGAGTGACAGATTGTTTGGTAAACGTATAGCATGTTCTATATGTTATAGTTATTTGAATGCCTCTTACCATAATATGTTACATTAACATACCAGGCACGTTCTCAGTTGGTTATTTATGTGTCATATAACGTACACTGATTCAGCCTGTTGTTCACTATTCTTTATTTATTTTAAATTGCCTTTCAAATGTCTATTCTTGGTGTTGGGTTTTATCAAATAAATTTCCCCAAAAAATGTGACTTATACTCCAGTGCGACTTATGTTTTTTTTCCTTCTTTATTATGCATTTTCGGCCGGTGCGACTTGTACTCCAGAGCGACTTATACTCCGGAGCGACTTATACTCCGAAAAATACGGTACACGTAATTGTATGTCTAGTATATCTAAATAAACATACCGGTAATAGAGGTGTAATGCCACCTAAGTCAGCTGTGGCTGCTTTTCCAGGCTTCTGATTAGACAAAATGTGCATGGCAGCAGGTGTATGCGTTTGTGTGTAGAATAGACAGTTTTGAAACTACACTTGTGTCTATTGAATCGTTTTAACCCTAAATATGCATTTTTGAAACTCTTCGTGTTCGTTTGGACATGGCCTAAGTTGAAAAGCCTAGTACTGGAAAAGTTTCTTCAGCCATTTTACGCTGTCACCCTAAAAATGTTTCCAGATAATGTGCGGTAATACACCGCAAGTGGTGTTTATTAGCACACTGACTCCATCGGCTGCAGTGCAAAGTGAGTCTGATGGATAAAAAACTGGCAATTTGCAATGACTGCAAAAAGTTGGTTATGCGAGGAGAATCCAAGACATCTTCCTTTAATAAAAGCAATTTGATCTCCTACCTATTCAAGAATCATAAGGAGATACACAATTAATACAAGCAGAAGATGGATAAAAAGCAAACATCGAAAAAAAGTAGTACCACACAGTTGTCGCTTAAAGACTCCGTCGAAAAAAAGCAAAGATAAAACAAAAACCACCCCAAGGCGAAAGCCCACGTTGTGGTCAGGGACAACGCATGCAGTATGGCAAAAGCTACGATGGCTAGTCTGCCCTGCATGGCGCACACTTTGCAGCTTGCAGTGAACAGAGGTACCCTGTCTCAAAGCAGCATTTCAGAAGCTCTGGCTGACTGCTAGGCCACTTCAAGCACTCCCCACTAGCTTGCAGCACATTTGTGTTACTCATACACATATGTTAGAGCAGGGCAGATTGAGCCCAGTTTATAATTTCCTGTTATACAGTATGCCAGGCAGTCTTGCACTAAATGAGGACTGTTATTGTTTACTTTATTACTCTAGTATACTCTGGACTGAAGCTGTGTGCCTTCATTGATTTTGTAGCTGTTGCTTTGAGGCATGTTTAAAAAATAATAATAATAATGCACTTTGTGAAAGTCAAAGTATAGTACTTCCCATAGTTGTTGTGGGTATCAGGATTATCTCAGGGAGAGCATGTCCCAAATTCCAAGCTGCTGTTTTGAGGCATGTTAAAAAAAAAAAAGCACTTTGTGACTTCAATAATAAATATGGCAGTGCCATGTTGTTCTCTTATTTTGGAAAACCATGTTACATTGTTTAATGCATCCAGCGGGGCATCACAACGAAATTAGGCATAATAATGTGTTAATTACACTACTGTATATATCGGTATCGGTTGATATCGGAATTGGTAATTAAGAGCTGGACAATATCGGATATCGGCAAAAAAGACATTATCGGACATCTCTAGTTAGTACTATGCGCTACTTTATATTAGAAATGGCAACAGTGAAGGATGAATGCCCCACAACAAGAGGATAGAGAAAAAGGAGCTTATTAACTCCGGCATGGACTACAATGGCGGATGCGCGCACATTTTCGGGACTTATGCAGATCCCAAATACACATCAGCAAGTACCAATACGTAAGAAAAGCTGTGATTGCATGATATTGCGAAACAAAATGCCACATAATGTCCCCAATCGGTGCCAATTTGAAGTTTTTATACCTACACCGTAATAATACCCGTATGTGGAAGCACAGTATGTCTGACTACGGTAGCCATAATGCTCTGCGTTCCATCAAGTGGTGCGGCATCGTAGCTTACCAAAGTCATACTAAAAGATTTTGACAGATTTTTGAGCTCCATGCGTAATATTCAATATTCTCAATGAAACATCAAACTTAAGGTCCTGCTTGCTTACGGGTACTGCCAATGAGCGTCATTTATTGAACAGGCGTCAGTCAAACAGCAGCCCACGCGTATCTCTTTTGTATGACTGCAATTTACTGGTCATTAAGGGTGTAACGGTTTTGTAGATACCGCGGTATTTCGGTTTGAAAGTCTTCACAATAATATCGGATGGTATCAAACCAAAACTTGGTGTGTAGTTTTTTTTTTTTTATTGTCGGCCAGGTCTAATAATACACTATATCTCCCAGAATACTCTGCGCACTGCCGGGCCCAAGCTGGGGGCGTGGAATGCCTTAAGCAAGAAGTGAAGTGTGTTTGTGGGTTTGTTTGTTGTTGTTTTTTTGTTTTTTTTGGACGTTTCTTAAAAAATATTATAGAAAATTATCCATAACACTTGAAGGTATGTTGCTAACAAACAGAAAAACAAACTCTGGTAAAAACATAACCTCTTTGGCGAAACGTGCTACTTTTGTCTCGAAAGCGACCCAGAAACAGAGGGTGACGACGGGTGCACAGACGTAATCACCCCAAAAATGTTCAATTTGAGGAAACTGAAAAACTACTTGATAAATCCTCAATCCATCCATCCATCCTTGTTCCACCGCTTGTCTCTCTGGATGTCGCGCGGGGGCTGGAGATTGTCCCAAGGCAGCTTATACCCTAGACATGTCGCCTTCTCATCATCCAAAAAAGATATTTGAAGCCAAACATAAGTTTGTGAGGTATTTACGTTATTAAAAGTGAAATTGTTTGTTAATTTTTCTGAGAAACAACATATCCCAGACTGATATAAAAATGTTCACTGTTCTGGACACTGCTTGTCAGAAAGTAAAAGTTGAAACCGTAACATCCCGACTGGTCACACTTATCATTATCATCAAAATTGCTTCAAGGTCGGAAGCACAACCAGAATTAATACGTACATTCGGCACACCGGGTTATAAGGCGCACTTTAAATTTTTGAGAAAATCAAAAGATTTTAAGTGCGCCTTAAACTCCAAAAAATACAGTACTTAAAACGCTGGATGTTCCTCCACCATTACCTGCAATTGAAAATACCCATTAATAAATATAATTGGAATATTTGAGCATTGTTATTGTTTAATTATAGTACCTGGGTTTATCCTTAACGTGCCTGCTCTTTCATTTTACACACTAGGGCATTTTTTGTTTTGGACCATACTATAATACCATACCATTGCTTTAATATCGTAAAAATATCCTAATGTTAGATTTTGATATCGTTACATCCATATAATTCACTGATATTGAAAAAAAATGTTTTTTCTTTTTAAAGTTGGAAAAAAAGTTGGAAAAAGGTGTCCTCTTATATTCGGTATTGTCTTATATATGGGTCAATATACCTGTTGAATTATCTGACACTCATATACTATACATCCTGATGTTAACAAAGCCTTGTTTTTCCACATAGAAAACCGTCTTTGATGACCAGATCATCGTGTCTAATCTGACATCTGGGATTTACAAATTCCAGTTGACTGTCACGGACACCATTGGTCAGTCCGACTCAACCAATGTCACCGTTCTGGTTCTTACACCTGAGCAGTCTGAACGTAAGTGTTTGGATTCAGGTCATGAATTTGTTTCTTCACATGCTCAATATTGAAGACATGGGCACTACTAGAGTAGATGTTTTAGTGATTATATCATCACCATATCTATCATGCCTGGTCTAACCTCTGTTTCTGTTCCGCCTGGGGTTTAAACCCATGGGTCTGCTGAATGAAAGTGGATAGCTAAAAGCCAGACCTGTCAAGTCAATGTCCAGTAAGCACCTAAGATGTTAGGTAGTGAGGTTTACCAAACTACACACTGACACAGCCACAACTGGCTGGCCTCCGTTACACTTGCATACCTAGAATATCTCCCAGTACGACTATGCCTTTATGATTCAAAGGAGTGACTCAACAATCCACAGCCTCATCAGGCCTTCCACTACAAAGCTATGTGAAAATAGTTTTTGTCGACTATATAAAAAAATGTACTGCGGTGAACCAACATAACTGGACTTTGGTAATCACCAAAAATAATTCCCGGGCGCGGCCACCGCTGCTGCCCACTGCTCCCTTCACCTCCCGAGGGGTGATCAAGGGTGATGGGTCAAATGGAGAGAATAATTTTGCCACACCTAGTGTGTGTGTGACAATCATTGGTACTTTAACTTTAACTTGAACTTTAACTAAACCTTTTTACTACAAAGTTGTTTGTTGATGTGTCTCTGGACCCCCTTCAGAGAGGCCTGTTTATGTTTCATGTTGAGACAGTGCCCTTATGCTCCTTTCATTTCCTAAGGGCATTTTACATACCTACATTTTTTTTGTATGTGTTCACGTGTCTGTTTGCTCTGCTCAGCATTTCCCTATTTACAAGCCACCTTGAATGGTTCTAAACTCCTTTTTAGGCTCTCTTTGTCAAGCCTTTGTCTTTTCCTGATCTGAAACTTGTCAAGACATGCTGAATTCATTCCAGAGCTGAATAATTGAACCGTACATCGATAAGAATATATCAATTACAATTACACTTTAAAACAAATCTTCATTGTTTTGGAATACTACATACAGGCTCATGCAAATCTACATGTTTGTTTTGAGACTTCTCTGGAAAAACAGAAATGACTAGGAGGTGTTCTCCCACTCCCCCACCCCCGACTCAACGAAACCCGTCAGTCTGGTTTCAGCCGATAAGTTACGTAAACGAGAACACTCCTATCACCCTCCTGCTTCATATCAATAAAAAGTAATTGGCAGGCTTTAAAGTTTATCAATTGGTGTTACTTTTTTAATTCTTTTATTCAATGTGCTGGCGGCTTGAGTGCACTTTGTAGGACAATAAGTGAACTCAGCACTTCAGTTGAATTATCCATTAACAGCTTGTTTGGAATGTGGAATACTGTATGTTTATGTAGAAACAAAGGTTAAACTAAGAACAGTGAGGTTTCATTCAAGTGACTGTTGTAGGTGACAAAACAGACACATTCATCTCAGAGAGGGATTTAAACTTCAAAGCATCTTGAAAACGAACTAAATGTGATGAATTGGGATGGTTTAAGTTGGAAAAAATAATTGTGAATGGGTTTGTGAGGAGACTCATACCATAGTCTGCTGACTACTTAATTAACACATTTAAAAAAACAGAACTATTTCAAGCCAAACAAAGATTGTCGTTACCTTGGTTCTCTGAGGAATTGGAGCGGATACCGTAACTAAAAGTATAAATATATAAAGGCTAAAGAAACAAAGTGACAACACAGCTCAGGATGGCAACAGCATATTACTTAATGGATGCAACACATAAAGCTTAGGGTAATAGTAAAGTAATATAGAATTATATAGATAAGTTATCAGGCAAAGAATTACAAAAAAGTAGGCCTTTGGAGAGTATACTTCCGTAACCTCAAACAATCAAAACATCTCACGGAATAGTAAATGACAGCCTTGAGGTGGCAAACATTTTTAATGCACATTCTATTCAGTCAGTTGATGAATTAGCAATTAGCATTTTTAACTTTTCACCCATCTTTGAACAGTAGTCAAGAAGTCCATACAGAACAGTCAGTGTTGCATCTGTCTCATGTGAATGGATTTAAGTATAATAATAATTTTGTACCACCTGGGATTCATTGATTAATTAGTGTACATTTTCATCAGCCTTGAAGTCAGCTATTGTGACGGCAATTTTTGTGACGCCGTATCCTCCCTGCTGTTTCTAAACTGATTGAAAAAGTTGTAGTGCAGCAACTGAAGCAGCATTTTGATTAGGAAAACATTTCAAACAAACTACTCCTATAGAAACAGCCTGCATCTATTTTTTGAGACCATTAAGGAAAGGTTTGATAAGAGAGGGACGGTATTGGCGGTTATTTAGGTAAAGCTTTTGATACAGTTAATCACTCTGTTCTCTTCAACAACTTAACTTGTTTTAAACTTTCATCCAAAACAGTAAATGGCTGCATTGTTATCTGGTTAGTCGCTCTCAATGCATGGAATTAAAAACAAATTGTCCTATCTGTGTAGTGTGCAGTAGTGTGGCCATACCAGCAAGCTCAGTCCTCAAACCCTTTTTATTTTGTGCACACATTGATGATCTCCCTGCAGTTTGCAATGAGGTAGAAACAATAATGTATGCTGATGACACAATACTGTTCACAATAGGAAAACATTTAGATAAAGTTGCAACCAGATTATCCATGGCTATGTACTGAGTATCAGAGTGGCTTAAATAATTATATATAACATTGAATACAGGAAAAACGGTAGCCATATGCAGTGGCACCTCAACTTACAAGCTCAATTTACTCCACGACCCAGCGTGTCACTCAAAACACTCGTATCTCAAATCAGCTCTGCTCATTGAAACAAATTTACATCAATTTAGTCCATGCTTGACCCCTACCAAAACACCAACATTTTAACATGTAACATACCTTTTAAAAATAAATATTGTTTCAAAAACAATACAATACCATGTACTACAAACTACCACAGTAGTTTTATGAAATAGCGTAATAATATTGTTCCTGGTGAACTGGATTTTTGTCGGGCTGCTTCTCTGTTGTGTAACATTAGAAACTATTTTAGTTGGTTATGTTGGACACGGACGTCTGTGGCTATGTGCCAAGAGTAATTCTCAAATGTTCAATGTGTAGAGTCAGGACGAGACAGAACTAGCTGAAACACTGCATCAGAGGCTTCTAATGCCATATGGCCTAAAATGTCATCAAAATTTGGATTAAGGTTGTCCGAGTTATATGATTTAGATTTAATGTTTTTCTTCTTTTTTTTCCTTTCATCATTGCTTAAATTTGCTGCTTCATTTTCTTTTCACTTCTGTCCCTAATTGAAAATGGTAAGTTGTCTGTCTATCTGTGTTGGCCCTGTGATGAGGTGGCGACTTGTCCAGGGTGTATCCCGTCTTCCGCCCGAATGCAGCTGAGATAGGCTCCAGCACCCCCCGCGACCCTGAAAGGGACAAGAGATAGAAAATGGATGGATGGAAGTTTTAAACAAATACGTGAAGGAGTTGAACAAAAAAAATCTCTGCTTCTTTCTGCTTCTTTTCGGGCGTTAAATTGTGTAAATGTGATGTTTCTCAATGGAACACACATTATCATTAATCAGTGAGTTAGTAATGTTAATGTTTACAATACTCGCATCAGTCTTTTATGACCATAGCCATCGACAAAGAACCTTAACATTAAAGGGGGAAAAAGGCTATTCAAAATTAAACTAGTGCTGTCATTAATGTGTAAAATGAAGTTTGGTGCTGGTTATCGTAAAACGTAAAAATTGGTGTTTACCACAGGACTGAAATCTACCGTGTCACATCTGCATGTAATTTAGTAATACAAATGATTTTTTCCAGTTTTTTTAAAATGTATTTATTTTTTTAATTCTCTTCAAACAAAGTGACGGTCGCCAAGTCTAGCAGAGTGGGTATGTGTGTGGTGTATTAGCAAGCAGAGTTGCAATGCATACTGCCAGTGCCACCTATACCGCCGGTACCAATAAATGAATTTATGGTAAACACTGTTAATTAAAAAAAAAAAAGGATCACTTTAATAACGTGCTGAGGGAAATTAGTGCCTGCTAGGCAACTTGCTTGAAATGAACACTACTTTTTTGTGCGTATTCTTCTTCTTTCATTGTTATTGACATAGCTCTGTTACTGAGCAGTCAGGGCAGAAATATGTATTATTTTCCTATGTTGCAATTATTATTTCTGGTTTTGTGGTTGTCCTCACATTTTCCAAACCCAGACCTGGCAATTCATAAAACACTGTTTGAGGATTTCACTCTTGTTTACTTACTGCTCATTTAATGTGTTTGTTGTTCGTTTTGTAGGAACTTTACAGTAGATTAGCAAGTACAGAATTAGCAATACATTTAGACAACAAATCTGGATTTATACATCTATAACCTAGATTTTGTAAAAATGTGGGGCAATTGTGAGACAACTGTTGAGTTGTTGATGTGTTTTGTCCTTTAGTAGATAGATGGATAGATTTGATAGATTTTAGTATTAAATGTTAACTGGATGTGATTTTGATCTAATGCAGTCTGTGTTCCAATTACATTTTACTATTAATCTACAATATGGCCCATTCATGTGGAGAAACCAGACACAACAGAATACTGCATCTGTGTGTATGGCATAGAGTTAAAGCACTTCTTTGTAAGATCACGTACGATCAGCACAGTATGTCATGTCAAACACAGACAAACCACAACACCCTGTATGGCCTTCATTGTTAAACACATATCCTGTTTTGACATGTCTCGAAACACATAATTACTTTTAGCATTTGTCTACTCTTAAAGGTGGACAAAAAAATACAGTATGAATGATGGTAATAGCTATTGTTTAAAAAGAAAAAAGAGGAGAAATATACCAGGTCTAGTTTCAAGTGTGAGACAATAACCTTTGTTACTGCTCAATAAATCATACAATTTGTTATATGGTGTACATCTAATCTGAATTTCCAGGATACATTATTTGAGAAGTTAGGTAGCAGAATAGTTTGTACATGAAAAAAAAAAGAAGGATATACTTTTCATGCTATCGTTTTTATGTTTTATAAAATTCAAAATTGTTCCAAACAATTATTTTTTACTAACTTTACCCATACTTCCTTTAGATCATTGCATGGTTCCAAAGAAGATTGGACCATGTCGTGGTGCTTTCCCTCGATGGCACTACAATGCAGCTTCGGAAAGGTGCGAGGAATTTGTGTTTGGGGGCTGCAGGGAGAACCTGAATAACTATTTGTCCAAGGACGAGTGCACCAATGCCTGCTATGGCACAGGTATGTCCGTTTCTTTTTCATTCCTGCAATGTGAGGATTGTTGGGATGAATAAATTTTTTTTAAATTAAATGTGAATTTACATTTTCAATAACAGAGTTTACATTTCAAATGATCCTGCTTGCATATGTTTGCATATATTGCAAAGATGCTGGATACAAAATGTAAAAAACCTGCTCATTGTCGTTCTTCAGTAAAGGATGCATTTGACTACAGTCATCCCTCGCCACATCGCACTTCAAATATTGCACTTTCATTATTGTGGATTTTACTTTTTTTTTTTTTTTTAGCATATTCTACAACAGTTTTGCCCTAAATTATGCATTTACAAGCATTAAAATTGTTAAATGAACTAAAAAATAAATAAATAAAAAAAATACAGTATTATTGGCCAATAGATGAGACCAAACCAACCAGATCTTGCTTTTCAATATTGTGGCCACTAATTGGCCCAACCATTGGCAGTATAACTATATTGGATTTAAAGAGTGTAAATGTGACTAAAGGGTGTTATTAAATGTCTAAATGGCTCTCATAATGTTGAAAAATGTATTTAGAAGGTGGTAAACCGTTTTTTTTATGCTTTAGCTACGAAAATATTTGATTTAAACTTAATGATTCCTACTTGGCTAATTTTTCGCCGTCATGTCTAGAACCAATTAACAGTGATAAATGAGGGATGGAGATGGAGTCCCCAAAACAAAAGTTGTTCAGCAGACTCACTCTTTCAATTGAGTCTGTCCAAGTGGTGATGCCGTACAACATCTACTGCAATTTGGGTTGCGACAGTAATGACACTGAGTGACATCACAACCAATTCATCCATCCATTTTTTCTACCGCTTGTATCCCGCTTTCCGCCCGAATGCAGCTGGGATAGGCTCCAGCACCCCCCGCGACAACCAATCTGTGATAACATAATAATAATAATGATTCACATGCAGACCACCCAACACTAAACTAAAACGATTGGAAATTATGACTTGACCGATCGTGCAGGAATAAAACACAATGACAAATGCAAAGAGGATGTCTAGGTACATTTATCATAAAGCACCACAAAAAAGAGTGTCTGGTTTAGCAGGAACAAAATCTCCTCACTAAGTTGCATCTATACAACATATTGTGTGTACTGTTCTGTAAATTCAATAGATCTGCGCTTAATTGATGTGTAATTAATTTGTTGTCATTTTTTTATCCTCAGAAAAAAAGGGTACCGGTAGAGGGTTACCAGTTCCAGATCGGCGTGGTATGTATTTATTGGACTTTCTCACTGTTTTTGCTTTAGCAGTACAACATTGGTAATAAAGAATCTTTGAAGTTTGATATTCTATTCAGTAATATGTTAATCTTATCCCTTGTTTTTTGTGTTTCATGGCAGAAAAGTGTGGCGTTGCCTGCACCCCGGAGCAGTTCACCTGTGCAAATGGCTGCTGTTTGGAGCCAGGCTTGGAGTGTGACTCAACCCCTCAATGTAGCGACGGCTCAGATGAACAGAAATGTGAAGACTGTAAGAATATTTTTTTAATTGATGCTCATTCAATGTTTCTGTAAAATGCATTCTCTGGTGAACTAATATTACGGTAACTGTGTCTTATCAGTGGACAACAAATTTCAGATTTTGCTGAAGATACCAGTGGATGAGCAAAAAGGTCAATTTAATTTTTTTCTTCTTCTTTGCTTTTATTAGTACAATATACTCATTACAATTTAATCTTAATTTCTTGTTGTCAACAGTGCGCTGCACTGAGCCTCCCCACACAGGCAGCTGCAGAGACACTCTAACTAAGTGGTACTACAACCCCCTACGGCAGGACTGTTACCGCTTTAACTACGGTGGTTGCAAGGGAAATGAAAACCGTTTTGACTCCAAGGAGGCCTGTGTGAAGGTCTGCAGAGGGGTGACAGGTAGGTTCTCACTGACATTATTATTAGGGGATCTATTCAATCACATCCATGTAACATTTACATTTTATCAGTCCTTTTCAATTCAATTGTATTTATATGGCCCCAAATCAAAACAGAAGTTATGTCAAGGCACTTTACACATGGAGCGGGTCTAGAACCACTAACCACATGCATTAAAGGGAACTAACTGAACCCTACATGACCAAGCACAAGGAACAACTCCCCTTAGGGAAGAAACCTTTGACAGAACCTAGGTCCTGTAGGGCAGTGGTGTCCAAACTACAGCCCGCGGGCCAAGTGCGGCCCGTCTGCATCTTCAGTGCGGCCCGTGAGATGTCACAAGTTGAACGAGAAGAATTGCCCGCGGCGTGTTTTGGTCTGTTTCTATATATTCTGGGTCTCTGATCGCTGCAATTTTGCCACCCTATCGCTGTCGTTTTAGAAGGATTTATGATTTATGACCATGAGTTGTCATTGTAAGTGCACAGAGCATTAACTTTTATGACCCAATCTAAGTAACTTTTCCCACTCACGGTACAAATTAACTCTAACAAAGAAAGTCAACACACGGTCGGTCGTACATAACACACCTGCTCATTCAACGTTTTAGACATTATAAAACAGATCCAAGCCCATCCATCCATTTTCGCGGGGGGGCTGGAGCATATCCCAGCTGCATTCGGGCGGAGATCCAAGTCCAATACATAATTTTAAAATTACACCCATAAAAATCCACTAAAATGCATGATGGGTGATATACAAAACATTCCCTCCACACTTCCCCATGTTTGACGCATTTTAGCCCCCTGATATTTCTGCTTGATTAAAAAACTTTGAGTTCGTCATGAAAGTAAACAAGGTCGTAGGCGAACATTCACATACTCTTAATATTTAATCTTTTATCGTTCATACTTCAAATTGCAGTGCCGTCATGGTCTGATCTCGGGGGTAATTAAAGTTGAAGTAGTTGTGGTAGTTGAAGTAATGTGTTGTTCAGTTTGCTATAACTTGCTGATTTTGTTTCTGATATTTTAAATCGTATATTCTTTATTATTATACAAATGATTATTGTTACATAACAATCAATGCTCTACTGTGTGGTGATAAAAAAACATCGTAATGTGTGTATTTCTGTACTCGTGTCTGTGTGTGCGCGCGTGCATCCACATTAGGGCTGGGCGATATGGCCTTTTTTAAATATCGCGATATTTTGAGGCCATATCGCGATACACGATATATATCTCGATATTTTGCCTTAGCCTTGAATGAATACTTGATGCATATAATCACAGCAGTATGATGATTCTATGTGTCTACATTAAAACATTCTTCTTCATACTGCATTAACATATGCTACTTTTAAACTTTCATGCAGAGAAGGAAATCACAACTAAAAAAATCACTATTTTTTTCATACGGTGTTGATCTGGAAATGTTTGTCTCGGCATTTTGATGGTGTGGACGTGTGGCACCAAACGGAGATATTGACGTGCGCAGTAAGCCCTCTTCCTTGTCTAGCGGGTGACATTTCAAATGATGCTACATATTAGCAGTGTAGCCGAGTGTCCTGGGTTCGCCTATACAGTGTACTTATCTAATAAAATAATAAACGGGAGACATTAGAGCAGGTTCGGTAGCCACCGCTTCTTTAATGTCAACATCACACACACACACCTCCTTCCACAACCACACACACTCTACGTCACAGCCCTACAGCAACAACTCTGGAGGGACAAAACTCCTCCTCCTTACCGAACACACTCCGGTAACTTGGGACACCCTGAACTGTTTGTTACAGCAGTAATGCTACTTTTTATAGCAACGCTTTTGCCCCACACTTGACAAATTACGGTTGTCTGTTCCACATATTCCCACTAAAAGCCAAACCACCGCCAGACGATGGACCCCCTGCTGTTTTTCTTGGGAATTAATTATTCCTTCATTTGTTACCAGATTCGCACCTTCTTTCTCTTGTATTAGCGCTCGCACCACTCCGCTAGCATCACAGCTAACGTTAGCCATGCCGCTACCTCTCTGCTCGGGGAGGACGTATACGTATGTGACGTATGACCTGACAGTATGTTACGTGTGTAAGAAGGTGCGCTTGTCTGTCTGTGAGAAGGAAAGAGTGAGTGGAGCCTGAAGTGTAATGCCCGCAGCTAAAAGCAACTGCGTGAGAACGTATGCTCGATATCACGATATAGTCATTTTCTATATCGCACAGAGACAAACCCGCGATATATCGCGTATATCGATATATCGCCCAGCCCTAATCCACATATTAGTGATTACATCGGAAAATATGGCTTTATCGCAGGTTGTACTGTATTTTTACATGTTTGACAAACTTCCCTCTTCAATTTTGTATGAAGAAAAATATGCAGACTAAAAGCATTGCGATCGCCGATTTACATGTAAAAACAGCGGTGTAAACTTGATCAGAGATTACTCTGAGACAGCACACAGTTGGAATAAATAATAATGAACAAACAACTGGTTGGTGTAGTGATTTTGATATCAAATTTATTTAAAATATTTTAAATTACATTAAACATATGTTTAACATCTATATTAGTACACTAACTTCAGAACTGTATAAATATATATTGTATTTAACTTAGTGTAACTGAACGTGGCGCACGTCAACAGTAAAATCATAGCCGCCACACCTTAAAAATAAGTTTTTTTTTATTATGTGAAAACAAATTAAATTAATATAATGCATTGTAGCCTAAAGAAGAAGTCAAAAGTGCGACACGGGCATATTTTATAACATTTATGCCGGCCCAATTCCAACAGGTTTTGCCTCACATCCAAACACTTTTGTCTCTGTGCTTCCCCGGACAAAAAAACAACACTTCCTCATTCTCCTCCAAGCTGCTTCCAAGCACAAACGGTGTGTTTGAGATCATGGGAAAAGTAAACATCAAAACAAAACCACACAAACATAAAACATTACCACCAGCAGGTTGTGACAGTATGAATGAATAGATTTAGCACTATTGACAAGTGATGCACCAAAACTCGACTGATCACCGAAAACAGCGTTGCTAAAAACGGATGTTGTGACGTAAACAAGACGCACATCATTGTCTGGAGTGTAGTCAGCATGTCTGCGATGTGGATATAATTTTTGATATATCCCAAATATACCCGAGGACAGGGATCTACAAAATGTGCAAATATTAAGAGTACAGTGGCGGCTTTTAAGGAGAAAAAGTCCAACTGGAGCTGTAGCGTGTGTTGTCATGCTCTCTGCAGCTGGCTTTTCGTCGAGGGACAGAAGAAGAGTTCTAAACACGAGTACATTTTATAATAACACCAGAAAAGATGCTAGATTTGCTGCAAGTAATTTTTAATAAAGAAACGTTTCCTAAAAGTTAGGGCTTGACGATTATGGCAAAAATAGTAATCACGATTATTTTGATTGATATTGTAATCGCCATTAATGACACAATTACTCATGTTTTGAAATTAATGAATATTTATTGTCCAACCAAAACTCAACCCAAGTAATTAAAAAAAAAACGGATAGAAATTAGAATAAAAATAACCAACAACAAGTAAAATAATGGTAATAACAATATATTTAAATAACAATAGCAATATAAAAAATTATAAATTTCAGTTTTTCCGTTTTAGTTCCTGAGTTGCAATCACGAAAAAATGTTTTTGAAAGATTTAAACTATTATCACCAAGACGTTATTGCTCGCTACGACCTCATTTCATTTGACATTCACACGGATATAGAGAAGAAAAGATTGGTGGTACATCACATCTTTAAATCTCGAGGGGTCCACAAATTAAACATCAATCCGTAAAAGACAAAGTATCGCTAAGTAACGTATTTGATTGACCTATAGTGCCATGCTGCTATCAGTGTGACGCTAAAGAATAAATAAAGCACTTTGCTTACCTGCACAATATATATACACCTGTGTATTAGGGATGGAATGGTAAACGATATAATGATAAACCGTGATAAAATGCCGTTTAAATTTTTAATTACCGAAAAACCGTCATTTAATAATGCATTTTAGGTAACACGGCTTATTTCCTGTTAAACTGAATCGCCGCAGCACATGCACACTTGAGCCGTTTGGCTCGAGTAAAAATGTTCCCTCTGAGTAAACGGAGCCGATGGCTTCGTTTCAATTCATTTCAATCTCTTCTAATTCCGTGGAGTCTCTGTGTGCGATTAAGAGCGCAATGCTGTTGGAGGAGAAAAATATTTGATGTTGCAGTTTCATTTTGAACGTGCATCTAGCGTCCGTCCATCAGCTGCTCGAACTGAGAGTTACCATGCAGCAGACGATGTGTCGGGAACGTTGCCACAACTTGTTTATAAAGTCTTTAGTTTGTTTACGGGGATAGTCACTCGTTCTTTAATTTACCGGCTAACTTTATCAGTGCTCCATTAACATCAATACTAGCTAAAATGTTTTGTCATCTCATCAAATTGAACGTAGGCTGAGTTGTCATTGAGACACAAAGATTGTACAAAACCCAAAACCAGAGAAATTGGGAGGTTGTGTAAATCGTAAATAAAAACAGAATACAACAATGTGCAAATTATTTTCAACCTATATTCAATTGAATAGACTGTAAAGACAAGATACTTAACGTTCGAAATGGAAAACTTTTGTTATTTTTTGCAAATATTAGCTCATTTGGAATTTGATGCCTGCAACATGTTTCAAAAAAGCTGGCACAAGTGACAAAAAAATACTGAGAAAAGTAAGGGAATGCTCATCAAACACTTATTTGGAACATTTCACAGGTGAACAGGCTAATTGGGAACAGGTGGGTGCCACGATTGGGTATAAAAGCAGCTTCTGTGAAATGCTCAGTCATTCACAAACAAGGATGGGGCGAAGGTCACTACTTTGTGAACAAATGCGTGAGTAAATTGTTGAACAGTTTAAGAACAACATTTCTCAACTATTGCAAGGAATTTAGAGATTTCACCATCTACGGTCCGTAATATTATCAAAAGGTTAAAAAAATCTGGAGAAATCACTGCACGTAAGCGATTATATTACAGACCTTTGATCCATCAGGTGGTACTACATCAAAAAGCGACATCAGTGTGTAAATCACCACATGATATCACCACATGGGCTCAGGAACACTTCAGAAAACCACTGTCAATAACTACAGTTCGTCGCTACATCTATAAGTGCAAGTTAAAACTTTACTATGCAAAGCCATTTATCAACAACACCCAGAAACGCCGCCGGCTTCACTGGGCCCGAGCTCATCTAAGATGAACTGATGCAAAATGGAAAAGTGTTCTATGGTCTGAGGAGCAAGAGGAAAAGAACCATCCGGATTGTTCTAGGCGCAAAGTTCAAAAGCCAGCATCTGTGATGGTATGGGGGTATATTAGTGCCCAAGGCATGGGTAACTTACACATATGTTAAGGCACTATTAATGCTGAAAGGTACATACAGGTTTTGGAGCAACATATGTTGCCATCCAAGCAACGTTATCATGGACGCCCCTGCTTATTTCAGCAAGACAATTCCAAGCCACATGTTACAACAGCGTGGCTTCATAGTAAAAGAGTGCGCGTACTAGACTGGCCTGACTGTAGTCCAGACCTGTCTCCCATTGAAAATGTGTGGCGCAATATGAAGCGTTAAATACCACAACGAAGACCGGACTGTTGAACAACTTGAGCTGTACATCAAGCAAGAAAGGGAATGAATTCCACCTGAAAAGCGTCACAAATTGGTCTCCTCAGTTCCCAAACGTTTACTGAGTGTTGTTAAAAGGAAAGGCCTTATAACACAGGGGTAAAAATGCCCCTGTGCCAACTTTTTTTGCACTGTGTTGCTGCCATTAAATTCTAAGTTAATGATTATTTGCAAAACAAAAATGTAGTTTCTCAGTTCGAACATTAAATGTCTTGTCTTTGCAGTCTATTCAAGTGAATATAAGTTGAAAATGATTTGCAAATCATTATATTCTGTTTTTATTTACTAAATACACAACGTGCCAACTTCACTGGTGTTGGGTTTTGTATATAAGATGTGAGAGGTATCACTCCAGTTTATTTTTGTTGGCCAAACTGTTGGACTGAAGTACATGGTTGCTGGAGAAGAATAAATCTTGTTGATTTGACTTTATCTTAATTAGCCAAACTGCTTTGTGTTTTATACTGATATCAAAAAGTAAACATCATGTTTTTGTTTAAATTACTTGTGTTTTTTCATTCCACAAAGTAATTACTTTAATAACCATTAATGTGGCATAGCATTTTGGTAATGTTCTATGGTGTATGATTAATACCTATGCAAACTCTCATTGTATCTGTCCTGATACATCATGTACATGTGCACACATTAGTACATTCAAATGTATGTACATAACTTAAAGAATACCTCTCTCTATGAAAATGTAAAAATAGAGATAAAGGCATCATGTAATAAAAAAGCTGACACGCTGATACTATTAATAAACACAAAAACACAAATATTTATCTTTAAATATATAGATAACGTTTATCTAGAGCATTTTTATTAGATATTACAAATTACATGATGGCGCCAACACTGTTTTACCAAACATAATGAATAACCATGATTAATAATCGTTATTTTAATATTGATTAAAAAAAATAATCTTAATTATTATTTTGCCCATAATTGTGCAGTCCTATGTGTAAGACTAGACCTCATGTATGAACACTATTTTTATCTACAGTATATGGACAAAAAGTGCTGTTATGTCTTATGTCCATAAGGTGCCATCATTCGAAATGTTCACATCAATTATTATTTATTTATAGTATTATTTTGTGCCTGCCATATTACTTTGTTTATAATGATTGTGTTGCTGTCATATGCACATTCAACTTTCTACTTGAAGCATGTGTATACATTTTGATTGTTAGTGGTTTTTTTTTAAATAAAACGTAATTAAAGGATTTCAGTATATATGTATATATGTATATATATATATATATATATATATATATATATATATATATATATGTGTGCGTATATATATATATATATATATATATATATATATATATGTATTTATATATATATATGTGTATGTATGTATATGTGTATATGTATATATATATATATATATATATATATATGTATGTATATATATATATATATATATATATGTGTACATGTATATACGTGTGTGTATATATATATATATATATATATATATTTTTTTTTTTATTTTTTATTTTTTTTTTTAATTTTAAACAATGTATTTATTTATCTGGCCTTCTCATGTCCCCTGAGGTGGACATAAATATGACAACAAACTCTCAGTAAGATGTAGCACAATAACAGCCCAAGCAATCCTACATTAGGCCAGTATTCTCCCATCAATATGTGTACCGGTACTATTAGACCAGTCCAAGTAAGGTAGTAAGTTACAGTACATTCACCTCTGCTTTGCATGCGATTTTAGTTGGTTTAGTTTTAGCTTGACTTCTCCTGACTTCCTCCTACTTTACTAAACAAATTAAGGCATTTGCATCAGGTCAGGCCATAACTTAATGTGTATGTTTTTGTCAGCCATGAAATAAATGAAACAATGTTCTTTGACCTGTTTCCAGTGCGTCTGATCTCAAAAAATTATTGTTTTTTTTTTCATTAGAAAAGGATGTGTTTGCCAGAAGGCAGGAGTTTGAACGCAGAGCTGCTGGAAGTCAGACAAGTATGTAACTATTCTTGTAACTGAAAGTCTTATTACACATCAGGCAGATTTTCTTCAACGCTGATAAATGTCGGTATTTGTGCAGGTGTCATTGCAATAGCTGCTATCCTGGGTTTAGCTATTCTCATCCTGTTGGGCATCCTGTTGTACTGCTTCATGAAAGGAAAGAAGAAGTCCTCGCAGCACCACCGCGTGCCAGTCAACAACGCTCCACTCACCTCCATAGAAGACCGGGAGCGTCTGGTCTACAACAGTACAACCAAGCCCATCTGACCCCATCAGCCGTGACCTTTGATCCCCTGTCTGTGCGATAAGTGACACCATCGGCCAGAGCTGTGTCATTTACTCAATGAACTCTGATTTATGAGAGAGACAGCAATGTTCACGTTCACCACCCGAGTGGAACTGTTTTAATGGTGTATATAACATTTTTTTGTTTGTTTTTAAGGACGCATACGCAGGAGGCAGTGTAGTGGTTTTTTTTAAATTGTTTATTAAATTTTTCTTAAGATCATTTTAATACAGTATGTCATTTTAACAGCTTGTTGTCCTACGGTTTCTACTTAGATTACCAAGGACCTCAAGTTATTTTATGTACTAGATTACCTCTATATATTGTACCTAATTCACACTTGATCCGTGATATGGTCTGTTACTTCAAAGTAAACCTATAGATGACTAAAACTGGATTTTTTGAGTTTTATGTAAATGCCCCATTAATTTACAGACATGTTCTGATGGTCAGATATGCTATCCTCTACATGTGTGTTACTCCATTGGATATTCTGAAAAATATAGGGGTAATCCATAATCTTTTTCTTATTATGGCTTGTAGAAGGAATGTTGTTTGGTGTTAAAATATGTTTTCATAATAAACTGATAATGCATTGCAAAATAAAGCTAACTTGTCAGAGAATTACCTCGATTATGTGTTTGCCAGTGTTTCTTTGTTGGACTTATATTATTTGTTAGTAATTGTCTTTGTCACCTACAACAAAGCTAAAATGCAGATATTTTTGTTCAGAGAGTATAGCATATATTGGGTTGCTTCTAACTTCTAGCATATTAAATTCACAAAATGTATTACTTTTTCTGCAAGCAGCCCTCAGTAGAGCAAGTTTGGACACACAACCCTCCACAATAAAATGTTTATTTCATTGTTCTGCAATGCTAAAACACTTGATTCCATGCTTTAAAAAGCCACTCGTACATGTTTAAACGACATGCATTTACACTCTACAGTCCACCCACTAAGCATGACTTTATATTCACAGCAGGTGGCGATATTGTTTTTCTTGTAAAAAAAAAAACACAAAGAAAACCTTGCATTTCAGTTTTGGTGTTTTGTCGATTACATTTTCCTTTGGTCTTAGTTTAGCATTTTAAAACCTCAGAAGATCATTTTATTAGTGAGGCTCTAAACCTCTTTGTGTGTACCAATAAAAGCTGCACTTTCACATTGTGAGAAGTCTCTGTAAAACAGTCAACCGTATGGAAGAAAGTCAAAGAGGCAAAAGTGAAAGTTTAATCAGCCTCGCATAAATTACCATGCACCCCAACTGATTCATTGAAGCCTTCTTTTGTCTGTTAAAGTTTCTGCTGACCTGACCCCCATAAATGTAATTGCCAGGGTTACAATTGGTTTCGTTTATTATGCAGAAAACAATGTGTTTTGTATTAGTGTAGCATATATTTATCTCGATTTTGAGAAAATACGCACAAAAAATGTTATCCTTTGATTATTTTTGCCCCTTTACAATCCAGATGTTGAGAACACGTCAAAACATCATACCCTGACGTCAAAAGTAGGCGTTCCTTTGCTGCATTCAAGTGCTTCGTATATTTACACATTTTAGGCGGATGCATAAAAGCAGATGATATAATTAATTTATTTGTCTATATTATAATCAATTGTTGGAATATGGTTAACACATTGGAAACAAATATATAAGAATTTAGTTATCCTAACACGCTATTTCTTAGAAGAGTTTAGGAAATCCGATGGACTATGAACGCAGCAGTGGTTTTACGGCGTTCATCTTCCAAGATGCTACAGTTCGGTCAGTTGAAAAAAAGTTACCCAGGCTGAGCGACTCGGTGAGACGTCAACATGTGGAAATCAAGGATTTAACGGCGTGGCAGCAATATTATCAACGAGAAATCACCGAGTAGAACTTTTAACTGTCGTCGGACGCCAAGAAGTTGTCCATTTTCGGTACGTGGTCTGCATTTTAAACACACAAACTCTTTGCTAACTTCATGTTCTCTTTCATGGCTAATATGAAGATGTCCGGCCTCGTTTAAAGTAATGTTATTAAGTGTGTCAAAAAATATTTTTTTAAGCTTGACTTGGGCGTTTTAACAATTAACTAGCTTGATTATGTAGTTTCAAAATAAAACATTTACGGAGTAACTCAAAGCTCAGAGACGTTCTCTAATTTGAACCCACCCATTATAGTCCCCTTTTTTATAGCAAATAACAGTCTAGAACATTCCAAATCATCTGCTGCTCATCCCCACACCCTTATTTTGTTATGTTGGATATTGATTTGTGCAATTTCACAATTCCAAAGTTTGAAAGTTGGGGGCGTGAGTTTCAGTGAGATAAGTGATGTTTGTGTTTGAATTGAACACTTTGGGTTCAATGAACTTTGGTTAGCTGTTTCGATGAAGTATTGGGTTTATTTCCCAAGTCATCCTTTGCAATGTCAGGTCAGACTTAACACCCTTGGTTCTACTGAATCATTTGCAATTTCCTATTTTTCTCTCACCACCCATGGTGCTCATGTTTAGCCCGGCCGAAGCCAATTGTTCTCCTCTAATGAGCGCCCCAGTGTGATCCTGTGACGTTTCTTTTTTTCTTTTTTTGTTAGCAACTGCTATAGAAGAAAGGAATACAACCAATGAGGGACTAATGAAAAGTTTCATCTTCTCAATTTTTGACCCCACTTGACACTGCAGACTTAAATATCTCAAGATCATTTCAAGCCTAAATGTGGCCTCAATACAATTAAGTCACCATCCAGGTGGTCCAGACAGGAAACGACCCTTGGACGATAGATCCAGCGCTTAACTCATTCTTCCAGAGCCTTGGTATGCTGCAGCTGTTATGAAATTACCAGACCCACTGACTTAGTGGTTGATGCTACTTTGATGACAGGAAGCTAAGCCTTGGACTTGTCAGGGCACAAAAAAGTTACAGCTTTTGCACGTTTCCAGGTCAGTTTACCCGTTGAGAGTCAAAGATCAACTTTGAACCAAACAAGTGACTGCCCTACTTGTTTGAAGAAAAAAAAAGAGTGTGAGCTAGGTAGGGCTGCACGATTTTTAGAAAAACCTAATTGCGATTTTCCTCTATAAAATGGTGATGGTGATTCGATTTGCGATTTTAATATTTTGTACATTAAAATGCATAAAATTGCAAAAATAACGAGTTGAGGAAGACATATTATTGTACTCTTTCACATATTCTTGTCTCAAGGTGCCACACATTAGAACTATTTGCAATAATTTACTTTGAAATGAGATAGGCACCAGCGACCCCGAAGAGAATAAGCGGTAGAAAATGGATGTATGGATGGATATTTGGCTTTATACAGACCGACTCAGACTGTATGTCTATCTACATCATGCTCTTGAACTGAATAAATAACCGATAACAATTATACAGTGATCAGCCATCCATCCATCCATCCATGTTCTTCCGCTTATCCGAGGTCGGGTCGTGGGAGCAGCAGCCTAAGCAGGGAAGCCCAGACTTCCCTCTCCCCAGCCTTCGTCCAGCTACTCCCGGGGATCCCGAGGCGTTCCCAGGCCAGCCGGGAGAAATAGTCTTCCCAACGTGTCCTGGGTCTTCCCCGTAGCCTCCTACCGGTCGGACGTGCCCGAAACACCTCCCTAAGGAGGCGTTCGGGTGGCATCCGGACCAGATGCCCGAACCACCTCATCTGGCTCCTCTCGATGTGGAGGAGCAGCGGCTTTACTTTGAGCTCCTCCCGGAGTGATCATAATGTATAATAATAATAATGCAAGTAACCATTTAAAATAATTACTCAATTAACTTAGATTTATAAACTAAAATCAACTTTTATTTCTCATTACTAGGGATGTAACGGTATTAAAATGTCACGGTATGATATTATCACAGTATGATATTATTGTGGTATATGTCCCCCCCCCCAAAAAAAAAACACTTAAAAATGACTGTGTAAAATGAAGTGGCAGGAATGTTTAGGATAAACACACTTACTGTAATTGAACACAAACATAATGCTAAAATGTTGTAGTCATATTTTTTAATACAAACATGTTTTTTTAAGTGCAGGAACATCCACTGTTTCAAGTGAATATTTAAAAAAATCTTACACTTAAGTGTCCTTAAGGTGACAATGTAAAGATCCAGTGTAAAACTATAATGTTATCTTTATTGTCTTTCAACTTTTACTTTAGGAGAAGCCGTGTCCTCCACAGTGGACATATTTATTTTATTTCAGTTTGGAAAATTCTGATTCTCAGAAAAGTTAACTAACAATGTAAGTTTTTATAATGCGAATACCTCAATGATTTTTAGCTTCGTTGGCTTCAAATATATTTTCTGGGTGACGGTTTATGAGTTGGCGACTTGTCCAGGGTGTACCCAGCCTTCTGCCCGGTTGAAGCTGGGATAGGCTCCAGCACCCCGGCGACCCCGAGAGAGACAAGCGGTAGAAAATGGATGGATGGGGTGGACTTGGCCGTGGTGCTGCCTTCCGGCCGAGTGCAGCTCGATAGGCTCCAGCTCCGCCGTGACATTGAGAGGGACAAGCAGTAGAAAATGGATGAATGGATTAAGAAGTTATCAAGTAGCTTTTGAGTAATTACCACGGTGAACGTTTTTTTTTGGTGATTTCCTTCCGCGCGCTGCAACGTGGCTGGCTGGAAACGCACATTGGAAACGCTTACGACGCTCTGCAGAACGCAGACTTTATGACCTCTGCCAAAGAGGTTATGTTTTCGCCAGGGTTTGTATTTGTCTGTTAGCAACAAAACTCAAAAAGTTATGGATTGATTGTAATGTATTTTTCAGGAAATGTCCCAAAAACCCAAATTCTTCTCATCTACTACAAACACACTTCAACTTCCTGCTTACGCCGTTCCAGGCCCCCCACTTTGTCGGTCCCACGCTGCGCAGAGGCTTCTGGGAGATGTAGTTTATTTTCAGACCTGGTCAACGCTAAAGCGCCAGGAAAAATGTATACACCAAGTTTTTGTTTGATACCGTCACTGCGTTATTGTGAAGACTCTGAAACCACAACACCACGGTATCTACAATATTGTTACATCCCTACTCATTACTAGAAGAGGGAATCTTCGGGCACCTCACGATTCGATTTTGATTCAGGAGTGACGATTCTGTATATTGATGCAGTTTTACATTTCTTTTTGTTTTACTAAATAAGCGTTTATCACTTGCAACGTTAAAAAAACAATTCATTTGGAATAAGAAACAGTTAAGTTAATTCCCCCATTTAATGAATTGATGGAAATTTGTGCAAAACTGGAACATAAGTGCCCCATAATAAAGAAGTTGGTCGGATCGCTCTGTGAGGTGGCTCGCTGCAGTAAGTCAGCCAAATTTTAGAACTGTCTGCATTACTTTATTTACAATAAATAAATCGGTTATCGACGTTCACTAATCGATTCTATAATCGTCCATGTCTGAATTGCGACGCATCTAAGTATCGATTATTTACCCCACCTCTAGTAATCATATTTTTTTCCTCCTAAATTTTGTGACTTTGCGGAACTTCTCAATGGCGAGTGACGAGGCTGTCTGTCTGTGCTTTCTGTGTGTGTAAAGCTGGTACCCCGCTCTCCACCCACCGACACAAAGATTGTGTATGACTGAAAGGAGGGCTCACTGCGTTCAATTAATTCTGTTAGATAAGCACGCTCAGGTGCTGAGAACAATACACAGACTGAGGCCCAGTTTACACTAAGCCGGATAAGGTTATCCAGGGTAAATCCCACCTAACCTTATCTGTGTCCACACACAACAATGCCATCATTTAAGACCCCTGCCCCCCTCCGTCCGCCGGTGCAACGCGACCTAGTACGCATGCGCGGAAAAAACAAAAAAGAGAAGAAAACAACCCATTTTACATTTGTTTGCTGTGTTTTGTGTGCAAGTTTTTAAATTAAAATGTATCTCCTTTGACAATATCCAGTGTTGTGGTATTTCAATGAAGTCCTGTGTGCTGTGGGGCCCTATTGTAGTGAATCACACCTGAGCCATCATAAATTAATCAAATCTTTAATCGACATGAGAAAGTAGACAATGCGATAAAGAACATTTTATAACAATTACAACAGTTAATCTAGACAGAGAATACCCAAAGTATTGTTGTTGTGCGTTGACTGCGTCGTTGGGATATTCTTTCGTGAGATATGGCGTCAGGGGATAAGCTGGGTCACCCAAAATAAAAAAGGGCCATGGTCTTCATCTTCCAGCAGTTGTTTGGGACACGAGGGGGTGGTTCCGTCTTTCAGCTGCGTGCTAATGGCGGAGTTAGCGAAGATGCGGGTATCATGCACGCTGCCTGACCATTTCACAGTCACATCCATAAAGCAATATTTGTAGTCACACACTGCCTGTATCACATCTACGGGAGGAAGGGACCAAGTTTTTCGGTAAATAGACTCACAGCTGACCCAGACATTTGAAAGTTCTCTTGCCGTCTGAGATGTGTTGTATACGAAAAAGCTACAATCGCCCGTTGCCTTCTCTCAAGGTATTGATTTGTGATTTCCAAAAGCGTCTGTACATGTACAAGAAGGAGAAACACGGGCATGTCTGGATGATCCGCCTCCATCTTTTTTATGAAGCTGACTATGGCGCGTTCTTTCTGATGTCACTTCCTGTGTGGAGCGTGGTCTTTCTGACGTCACTTCCTGTGTGGGCGGGGTCTTTCTGGCGTCACTTCCTCTCCGAACTCACTTTGTAAACGATCAATAAGTCCATACAAAGCTAAGTGCCGGAGATTCAAGAATTATACGGCTGACTTACCCGTGTAAAAATTTGTCCGAGGAGGGGGACCTTAAACGATGGTTTAGTGTGGCTGAAACGGGGCTTAGGCTAAATAATTATTCGTTTAAGGGGTTATACGACTTAGTGTAGACATGGCCTGAGACCTCTTTCTCCCTGTTTGAAGCGAGAGACAAACAAATGCGAGGCTCAGCAAACCTCAGCCTCTTTCTGTTACGTAATCGCACTAATTAAAACCTTGATGTCGATTCGATGACGATTATTTTTGCAGCCCTAGTGTCCGGGAACTGATTTAGCATTGCGGTGCCATTATGGAGGTTTTTCATTTCTAATTTCTATTATGGGGTGTACTGATACAACCTCTTCACTTTTAATACGGAACTTTGTATCTAGGCAGATACCGATATTGACCTAATACGATATCAGCACAAATCATAGTACATACTTTTATTATTTTGTAGTGTGGAATGTTAGATAAGGCTTGATCAAGTGAAATTATTCAAAGAACAATGCTAGGTATGAAAAACACAGTGGTCACAATAATATTTACGTTGAGCTCACGCTGCAGTAAGTTGAATGATGTGGACACTTTTGTTATTGGGTACTTTTTAATACACTTTAGCCTTGGAGACTTTGTAACTGTAAGTAATATGCAACTATGATTATTTGATACTTGCTTATATTGACAATCGTGGTTGTTTAGACTGCAATATGGTTCAATTAAGGACATTTATTAATAAGTACAGTATGTCTCGCTGCTTACCTGTTGTGTGGCTGCTAGCTCCTAGTAGCCTACAGCCTACCATGTTTACCTTGAGTAAATTACTTCATTAAAATAGAAGAAAAACCAATCATGTGTGCTTATTGGAGGATATTTAGATGTTAACTGGCTGCCCAGCTTTGCACAAGTAAACATGCTGCAGGACTGCTTGTATCTGAGCTTATTTTGGACACCATAAATGCTTTTTTGCTGATATCAAACCATAATAATTATCGGATCTGGACACCTCTAGTTTTTAATTTATCCTGTCAAGACCCACTGAAAGCAAATTTAGGTCCCATAAAAGTGATCAAATCCATCCATCCATGCATATGCTTTTTACATACAGAGAACAGCCCTGCTAAAAAAAAACTGAAAGGCTGAAATATACCAGTCTAGTAGGAGACCTTGGCTCTATGTATAGAAATGCAACCACATGCAAAACCTAATTTTAAATTATCTTTCACTGTCATATACTGTCTCCAGTGGTGTCACAGTAAATGTCCATATTCCTTAGGTGTTCCAGGTACAAACAATTATTACTATTACTACCTCCCTGTTTTTTCCCCCATTATTTCGGGTGTGCCGTCCAACCCTTAGCCTACCTTTTAATAGGACCTACGATGATTTTAATCTACATTTAAAACACTTCCTTGAGGTCTATATTAAATATCCTATGGTGTACATTGTGCATACTTTTTGCTCCCCTGTCACTTTTATCGCCTGTTTTTTGTGTCTTTCTGCAAGATGTTGGAATCTGGAGACGTTCCCAGATTGCAAATGAAACCACGCTCCACCCTCTCCAAAAGTATCAAAATAATTATTTTGAAAATGTACACAATGTTTATATATAGATATAGATATATTGATATATATGTGTATTAGGGCTGCAACAACTAATCGACTAAATCGATTAAAATCGATTATAAAAATAGTTGGCGATTAATTTAGTCATCGATTCGTTGGATCTATGCTATGCGCATGCGCAGAGGCTATGTTTTTTGTTTTTTGTTTTTTTTAACCTTTATTTATCAATCAATCAATCAATCTTTATTTATATAGCCCTAAATCACAAGTGTCTCAAAGGGCTGCACAAGCCACAACGACATCCTCGGTACAAAGCCCACATACGGGCAAGGAAAAACTCACCCCAGTGGGACGTCAATGTGAATGACTATGAGAAACCTTGGAGAGGACCGCATATGTGGGTAACCCCCCCCCCTCTAGGGGAAATTTATAAACTGCAACATTTAAAAACAGCTGAGAAACAATAATCAAAATAATAGGGGTGTAACGGTACGTGTATTTGTATCGAACCATTTCGGTACGGGGGTTTCGTTTCGGTGCGGAAGTGTACCGAACGAGTTTCCACACGGACATATTAAGTAGCGTACTGCACGTTGTGTAAAC